>NW_009647006.1:694757-794574 GCF_000708025.1 Charadrius vociferus | reverse complement strand
GGTGAGGGATCTCTGGTGTGATGAACAGCCCTGGACCAATGGAGCCGGGCACAGAAAACTCTGCAGTCCAGGAGCACTCTGCCTGGTACAGCTGTCCTTGAATCCACAGCCATTTTGTAGCCAACCACCTTCAGGCTTCCAGGCGGAGATTACAGTCAATAAAACATCTATCTCAAAGCAATTATAAACCAGCTGTCATTACAGTAGAAGGGTTTCGGTACTGTAGAAGCATCCAGGTTCCAGGAAAGTGCCCAGCGCACAGACTTGGGAAACATAGGTGGAACAGTATGGGGAAAAGGTTTCCCATTCCCCACAGTAGAGCTCAGCTGCTGTTTGGTAAGGCAGGGCTTAACTCTCTCTCCCAAAATGTATAAGCAATAAGAAGTCACGCACTGCTTTCCATCCTCCCTACCAGTTTTTCCCGTTTCATAAATGAAATGATTAAAATGCTGGTTAGGACCAACAGGCCGTCTGATCTTGTATCCTTACTCCAACAGGAATTGAAGCCCAATGTTTCTTAGGAAGGTGAAGTAAGTTCATAACATATGCAAAACACCCCACATTTGCGGCATGTGGGAAACGCGTCCTATCTCTGATGGTGATCATTCTTTTAGCACGGTAACCTTTTTCGGGCAAGAATATCTGCAAGGGCCTTGAGGCATAGGGAACATTTATGGATCTACATAAATGCATAATAATAATAGTCAGTGCCCTTAGCCATGAGATTTGATAGACCTTATAATTTAATCTTATAGTGCGGTGTGTCTGCAGATAATGCTCTTCTTTTCATATGCGCAGTCCTACTGCTTGCCACAAAATATCATGCTGTAGTAGTTTTAGTATCCTTCAAAAGTAGAAAGAAGGCAAGAGTCACCTTTCCATGCATATAAATATTCTAGATGTAATAAAGTGAATTATAGGGAGAAGTAAGGACAACCGCAGTTTGATACCGTTACAAAAACTCCCAGCTCCAGGCATACTTAAGCTCTTGGAAAGTGGAAGAGTGTGGTCTGCTAGGAAGTTAAATATGTCAAATTCTTTCTCTTGGTGCAGTACTTCTGATGTTTCTGAGTGTCTTTTAGACCCATCTTCTGGTGATTGATACCAGAATTTTGCTTAGGCTTGTTTTGTTACCTCACGCCTCTTCCCTCTGTTTCTTGCAGAAATACCAAAGATACACTCATAGAATGATAGGAGAAGACCTAGCTTTGACTGGGTAAGTTGTCACAAAATTGCATCTGAGCAGAAAACTTCCATTTCTATGGAAACGTGTCAACATCTGTTTGCCACATTTACAGTTGCTTTTTGTGTAAATCTGCTGCTGTTCTAATGAAATCAATGCTTGCAATTAATATTGTTCAAGAATGGGGAAATATGATTTCAAAAATCTTGTAATATTACTTAAAGTGATGTTATTAAAGGAGACACATTTTAACAGCAACTTTTCAGAAGTTTCTGCCCAGTCGGTGTTAATGTCTTACATTTTGCTGTGTACAGAAATTCAGTGTCTTTGTAAGTGAGTGTCCATGTTGGAGCAAATATTTCTGTGTTAAATGGGTGATAGGTAACTCACTGTTCTGCAAGTGCATCCACACAGCCTCTTATTTATGCACAAAATGGAAAATGACTTGTAGCTTGCATTTTTATATAGTAACTGTAAGGAAAAAGCAATCCTTTCCTTTCTACCAATACAGTAAAAGTGCTAGAATTCTATCCATCTTCTTAATATATATGTTTTCGTAAACCAAATAAAATCACAGTGATTAGCACTTCTGGCCTTACTTTAGCCAGCTACTTCAGCACGTGCTTGGTTTTAAATACAGGAGTATCGTTGGCTTCAATACCACTGCTGAAGCGTTTCAAATTCTGGAAATGCTGAAGCACCTCACCAAACTAGAGCCAAAAATACTGATGAGCTAGGTATGATGTTGTTTGAGGAGACAGCTAAGACTGACAGCAACTGTGTTTTAATTCTGATTTTTCTGTATCAAAGTCACGTTACAAGTCAGACATATTCTGCTAAGGAGTTTTAGCCTAACAGTTATCCACTGTCTCAACAACAGAAGTTATCAAATGTAATGATATTAGAAGGATGCAGCCTGAAATCTCTATATTTAAAAAAAAAAAAGTCATATTTTCTATAGCATTGGTACAATATTTAGAAAAACATGAAGCTGAAGTCCAGAGGACGAAAAAATCCAAAGTATATCTTTACAGTAAACCAAAGGAAACCTATTAAAAACTGAATATTCTTTGTTTTTCAGTATGATTATGATAGTGTCTGAGTTTCTGATTTTCTGACTTGCTATTCTTGCTGAACTGCCTCTGTATCTTGTGTTTCAGTCCTCTGGTCATGGATGTAAAGAGTCAAAAGAGCTCTTTCTTTTGTGAGCACTCCTCCTCTAGCTCATTAATAGTTTATGTTAATGTGTTTTAAAAAGTCAGTTTCTTCTTTGATCTAAAGCTTATTTATGATTATATTTAGAAAACGTGTTTCCTTACTAAGTTGCTTTCCCACCTAACGCACAGGAAGAATGCAATACTGTTAAGTTGAGCCACAGAGTCAGACGTAGTCATGAAAGGCAGTTGGCGCTGAATGTTTTTGGATTAGATGAGCCAACTTGCAGCAGTCATCTTAGTTCAGCAACGGCATCTTCCATGTCTCTCTGGTTTCAGAGAACATTGTTGCATAAAATTCTATATCGCTTCTGAAATTGGTCTTCAGAGTCAAAAGCTTTCTGATTGCCCAGAAGCTGAGGCTGAAAGAGAGGGAAAAAATCACAGCAATGCAATTTATTCTTGAAACCTGCTGGTTTCATATTTTCTTCGCTTGGTGGTGAAAACAGAAGGATCAATATGCAGAATGGAAACGGGTGACAAATGCCAGCTGACACAGATGCAAAACAAGTCTTAAAACCCATGTAAACTTCCAATTGGAGAGCACAATGCTGTAGGAGATCTCGTTAGTGTGCATTTACATGGAACAGAAAGGGGAGTCATTTGAATAACATTAACATTGTATTAAGCAAGCCAGCCTTATCACAGCCGAGTAACATCGGGTGTCTGAGAGACAGCGTGCAGAAAGATGCAATTCTGAAAAGGTATTATATTAAAGTAGAGCTGTGCCTTCGGATCTGCTCTCATTACCTGGGAAGAGGTACAGTCTGGGCTGGGAAATGCAACTACTCAGCATTCCGCCTTATGCGAATCTGGTTTCATGAAAATTACCCCCACCCTCAAAAAATCACAGATTTGTAACAGTGGTTTTCAGTTGTTTCAGATAATGTTTCTAAAATAGCCTATTTTTCAATGCTCTTGGCTCCTTGCTCCGGAGACCCTGACTTTCTCACGCTTGGAGAGTTAGTTACAGCCGATCACGTTAACACTGTCTTCAAGAAGGCTGAGTAGCAAAGGGGACAACTAAAACGCTGGTAGGAAAGACGGTTCTGCATTTTCTATTGCGGCATGGCAATTGGGAAGGCTTTCCTTTCTTTTGCTGCCAGGGCTTATATTGAGGGCGTTTAAATTCACATTTCCTGTGATTAACAGAAGACCTTCTCTCCTTATCTGTGTAATCCTCTCCAGACTGATTAGTGAACTTCCTCAAGAAAAGACACAGATTTCAAGTCTGACATCAGGCAAGGCTTGGGTCTTCTGCGTCTCAAGTGAGTAATCCAAAAACTGGAACTTTGGCTAGAGGGAGGTGCGGTTTGAGACAACATGATCTCTCAATGAATACATCCACATCTGTCCTAGAAGTGATACAGGCTGGGATGTGCTGAATCCAAGTTTTCTCATTGTGAAAGAAGTAACAAAGGCCGTGGTATTGCCGAGTTTGAGATGATAGGTGTAGAGAAATAAATTTTAGGTACCGAAGAGAGTGTAATTATAAACTAGGTAGAGATTTGAGGGACTGGTGCTTAAAAAATAAGAGGGTCCCTCATGACTTTCCCCTTGCCAAGTCTGAAGTTAGACTGAACCTAGGAACCTTTATTTCCACCCTTCTGTATATCTACCACGTTAGTAATTCCATTGGGGGAACATAGATGTGCTGAAGACATTTTCGCTATAGCGATTAGCACTGTTCCTGTTACAATTAGGAGTAAGAAATGTTTACAAATGTCCTTGGGGTAAAAAGACCCCTAAGTAATTATTATAATTGCACAAGGATTGCTTATAATTGCTGGACTTCCCAGAAACGACTTTCAGAGGAAATCTTTGTGGCCAATTGCATTACTACCTCTCAGATCAATATTATATTAGTCCCAGTGCACGGATCCCCACAGGGCAAAGTAGCAAACTATTAGCATTTCATTAACAATATACCAGATCACAAGACTGTTACTCAAACGATTGATGATCCAGGCAGGACATATCCTCAAACATTTATGAAGAACTAGCAATCTCCTCTTTTACCCCCTTCCCCCCCCCCCCCCTTTTCTTCACTGCCTTTCAAGTAAAAGTTTGCCATGATTTTCAGATTTCCATAAATTAAACTCTTCCATTGATAACAGAATAAGTGCATCAGGTCAGCAAGAGTGTAATGTTTCCAGTGTATTTTTCCGATGAGTTTTAACACTAATATGATTTAAAAAAAAAAAAAAATCAAACCCAGCACCTTCAGGTTATATCCAGACTGATTTATTTTTTTTGTTTCTTCCAAGACTGACTAAATTGCTGCTAATTAGTGGCAGGTTTCTGGGCAAAGTATTTCATGTGCACTGTTGGGCTCCAATTTGTTTGCCCACGTTTTCCATAAGGGCTGCTATCTGTCAGAGGGGCATTTAAGCTCTTCCCAACTCAGGCTCCATTTAAATGTAGGTGAAAGTGTAGCATCTCCCTGAATAATCCAGTCTGGAACAGAGGAACAGAGGAAGTCATAATATCAATAACATGACCTTGCTGAAGAACCAGAAATAACTCAGAGATGGAGCCACTGGTTTAAAAACATAGATATGTCCACTTCTAAGCATTTCCTAGACGTTCAGTTTTAGCTTGGAAAAGGCCATGAGCATCCAGCACTTCCTATTGACTTGAGCTTATTTATTCGGGAAATTATCTAAGATTTGAGGCTTTAAATTTTAGCCTTCTGTCTTTTAAAGACCAAGACATTTGGAAAATACAAATAGAGTGAGTACTTTTTCAGTTGGTTTTCAGAGGAAATAATTTATTTAACCCCCCATCTGGATTTAAAGAAATACGCTCTTTTGAAAAATTAAATAAATTTAAGTTTTCTTGCAAAGTTATCCAGAAGAACATTGTGTTTCAGATCGCTCAGCTACTTCATGTATCTTACAAGCTTGCCCAAACAGTTGTTTTCAGGTCCATAGAATCGCTGTATTTCTGGGCTCCTGATCTTTACGCCCTATCTTTCTGGGGAATCCTAGTTTAGACAGAACAGGTAAAATAAGCATGTGCAAAAAATCTTTTTAATTTCAGCCATCTTGGCTTATTCTGAATCATTCTTAGAGTACTTGTGGCATCCAGATAGAGGGGCATGAAAAGCTAACGATACTGCTAAGGCTACAACTATGAGCTTGTCTCTCTTTTCTCCTGATGTGGAAAAAAGTTTCAGTGCATATGGTATTCTGTCATTTTGTCTTATCCATCACCCTATGAGATTCATTTTCAGTGCATATGGTATTCTGTCATTTTGATTCATTCGGATATATCGCATTCATCACTGGTCACCACAGGCATCAGCTTCTTCCTGTTGTACTGCCGCTACAAGGGATATGCAGCAGAAACCAACAGTTAGGGAAGTGGAAGGGTTAAAGAAACCTAGGGATATTAGGGAAGGTGTCAGGAAAATTAATTTGGAATTTGAGTTTTGCTTTTGTCTGTTAAGATCTCCAGGAAATGTTCAACATGTTATCTTAGCAATTTACACTTTTTTTGAATGTGATTTATCCTTATCCATTTACAGCAGAGCTCCCACTGTTCGCTTTATGGTTTTGTTTTTCGTTGTTTTGGTGAGATATGACATTAATTTGCCTTTGCATCTTTTATTCATTTTAAGTATGCAAAAATTCTCTAAAATGTATTACCACATGAATTCTGGAAAATACAACATATGATTTTAGTAAAGATTGGAGATATACATATATATTAAGAAACATAGAAATCTTTCTTGGAAGAAGATAGGACAGTATTTGTATATCTTAAAGTGGCACTTTTTAAAATTAAGGCGAAAGCATCTGTGAATGATAAGATCTGGTTGATTTGTAAACTGGTGGTTTTCTTTTCATCCCAGAGCGATGCTTGGTGTCTGCCCTCACCAGCTCTCGCAGGAAGGTCGCTTTGCCACGTGCAAGCATTCTTCATGCTGGCAGCTTGCAATATGAAGACGACCCTTTGCGAATTGCAAAGCTTTGGCCTGAAAGTATGGGCGTAAAGGCTGTAAATGTGCCCCTGATAACAAGTGAATTTGCACAAGAAGAATAAACAAATGCATAAAATACAAAATATCACTCTGCATTAAAACTGATTTACTAGTCAAGTAAGTACATCATTTCAGCTTTTATCTGTAAGAAGCTCCCTTATCAAATATACAACTCCTTTAATTTATAGTATTTGACGTAAATGTAGATCTTGTTTAAACCTGACTTAAACTGAATCTAATTTGTTAAACTCTGCTGTATTTTAATACCTAATTCCATACACTGCATAAACTGAAAATTATTGTTATATTTTCCAAAACAGAGCTGGAATTCTGTAGTGTAAGGTCATATTTTGGCCTTCTGTGTAAGCATAAGACACTTACAAACTCTCTTACTGGAAGACGTTCAGTCCCTTTCTATAATTATCCATGTGATATTAAACAAACCTGGAGCAGCATCAAGACAGTAATGGAGTTTATTTACTGTTGTTTGTACTAAGCTTGTATGTAAGTGATAATTTTGTTTTACACTTTCACAAGCCAATAGAAAAGAGTTGAGCATTTCAATTTTCATTAACTTCAAAAGCAAGATGGAATTTCAGTGGCACACAAATATTTGTTTGTTAGGGAAAACAGTTTAGGTGTCAAGGTTTGTGGCAGGTGTAAATTGAATGATTCCGTAGGGTCTTAAAAATGACTCAACCGCAGCATCAAATCCCTTGTTATAAAGTTCAGAAAAATGCAGAACAACCTAATTTAGCATCCATCACTTTAGGAACCTTTACCTTTTCACTAAGATTGATGAACAGAGGAACCATGGCAGATCTGTCATATGCGTGCTACTTTCACTGGAAAGCTGTTAGACTCATAGAAATCATCCTGGAGTCTCTCATTACTCAGAAAGAAGAGTCTTTGTGAGTGTTTAACCATCCAAAATGCAGCGGATTTTCTCCATAAACCAAATACCAGAAACATTTCTCCATAAGTTTCTATATTTTTATGGTTGTCTCAAGTATCTGCAAGAGTTAGACTCATGCTTAAGGCTTCCAAGCCAAATATATGACCAAAAATATCCTTATCAACTACACCCACATCATCTTCGGCCTTGGCTGGACCTACAAGAATAAGACTGCTGTTAATTTGAGATTGCTCCCCAATATGCTTGTCTCTGCTGCCCAAGGAAAGAGAGGGAAAGGCTTCTAGATGACGGCATCGCAACACACACTGTCTAATTCACAAGTAGATGTACTGAAGCATAGCCCACTTCAGTGATTTTTTGCTACAGATTTAGTAGCCGCTACCCTTTGACTGATTTATTTGGAATACTCAAGCACCTTCACCACCCTTCAGATGCCATGAGAAACATGATAGGAATCCTGAGGTTACAATATAGAGAGCATGGATGAAGCTGTCAATCTGGACAGAACCAACCATCCTCTGAATACAGCAAAAATGCTCTGATATGGTCCCAATGCCTCGTTTGCTGCTGAACTTTTCCCAATGTGTCAAAATTGCAAACAATGACACCTCTCCTCGGAAATCCACCACAGCTTTGAACAAGTTCAGACTTGTTAGAGTGGAAAAATAAAAGTCCACTAAATTTTCTCTTTGTTACTAGGTGCCCTGTTGTACCACTATGCAGAATATGGGAAACATCCAGATAGTTCCAACCTATACAGCAAGACAAAGACTTGGAATCGTCCCTCCTTGGTCTTCAGAAAAACTCATAGTCAAAAATCAAATTCCTCCTTTACCATGCTGTTACATCTTATATAAGTGACCATTGTGTCTTTTGTTACTAGTTTAGTATTTTCAGTATGCCGTGTCTTAATCCTGGTAGCTTCTGGGATCCAGTGCAATGGTTGTTGAAATGGTACGGCTTATAAGCATCATGAAGCAGTAGTTTTAAACCAAAAATTCACGGCGTTCCGTTTAAGTGTAATATGACCTCTATTCATCCATATGCAGATTCTGTAGATCACACACTACAGATGCTTATAGGCTACGTCATTCAGGATGTTGTGAACATTGCCAGGACTTTAAAGAGAAATACATGGAAAATTACTGCTTTCATTTGCTTTCGTAAGATAGTAAAGCGCTTTGTAAAAACAAATTACAGTGATGACCCATTCTCTGTTCTTTTGAACCTGAGCAAAAATTCGGGGTTGTCATATATTCATGCAGTGACTACAATGTCAGTGCAATTGTGCTTTACAATGTCAATTAATATGCCTTTTAATATAGAAAAAAATCACTGTGTTTTTTTTTTTTTTGCAATCCTGAAAAAACAAAAACATTTACTGACAGATTGAAACCTGCTCTTTAAATGATGGATATAAAAAACGTTCTGGTGTGGCTGTGTACTAATAGCCCAAGCCGATGAAGTACAAAGGAAAATTTAAAATCTGTATGGCTGCACTTGTTTTAAATTTGTTTACCAGTGGAATGATTATATTGGTCCCTGAGATATTTTAAAAATGCTCTGGTTAGTTATTTCACCTTGGTGATGCATGGTTAGGTGATAACGGCTCTCAGGCCCTGCATCACCTCTTGTGCACTGGTGTGAGGTCTTTGTCCAGTACTCGTTAGAAAAGAAAAATAAATAGAATCCAGAAATTGAAACCATATAACTAGAAGTTTTTTGTTTACACTCTCTGGAGTGGTCACATTGATAAACTAACAGAGCTAAAACAGCACTAGCAATAGCAAGACTGACTACATTAAATCCTGTTTTTTTTTTTAGGAATGAGAAAGAGTAAAGAGCCTCTCTTTTTAGAAACTGCTGGTGCCTGGACTTGTGAGCTCTTGCAAGAGGGGAAGATGCTTCCTTGCAGACAATTGTGTTTCCAGCAGCGTGCCTGTTTGTTGGCAGATTTTAGGATACAGTACACAGCTATTCTGTTACATGCCCTGTGTGGTCATCGTTAACTGGAATTCAGAGATGTAGTGGGCTGCCTTTGTTTGGGCAAAAATGAACTGAAAGAAGGGCAGGCAAGGAAAAAACCACCTCTAATTACGAGTGTTGTTTTGGTGTTTACCAGTCCAGTGCAAACTTTTGTGTTGTTGTAAACACTGGGATAAAAGTAGTCCTTGCTCGAACAGTGAAAATAATCTTAAGGCTCCGTTTTGGGTTAGCTGCAAATATCCAGCCAGGTGAGCGGAGGTTAGAGGTAAGGCTGGGTAAACCTGGAGACACTAACTGCTTTGCCTTCATGTAGCTGGCCTGAAGGGCTCATTGCCTTTGTAGGCTCTGTCCATGTCCAGGAATTAAGGTCTATGCATAACGAGGGATCTGAGCTTGGAAATACTTAATTTACAACTCCCTGCCCCTAGAGTCAGTGACGGAAGAGCCATCCAGAAGCACCGTGCTGAGCGGAAGAGGACAGTACTTTGAGGAACCCTTCACGCGTGGCATTTTAGAAGCCTGAAAGGAGAAGAATGAACATTGTGAGGATTGAAACAGGCCTCGGACACGAGGTAAGTGCTTTTACTAGAGACGAGTCATAGTCATCTTTTTATTTTTCCTCTGGTCTCTGAATCTTGTGTTCTTGCTGCTCCGGGACCTCAAAGTGGCCCCTGTGGACTGGTGATGAGAGCGGGGACTTGTGTGTTGGGGCCTCTGTAGGGAGGGTGGAGGATTTGGATTTCTCCAGGTAGGTACTTGCGTGTAGTTACCTGTCTCTTTGGTTAGATGGCTCGTGGAAGCAGCTGATCTCTAATTCACGTCTTCACTCAGACAAGAAGGATTTTTGGCACTCTTTTCCCCTGTATTTGTATTTTCTATTGTCAAACTTGAAGTCTTTCCCAGAAAGAGTGGTGATTTTACACGTATTTTTCTTAGCCAGCTGTTCCTCTCATTGACTGGAGTGAACCTGGGAGCTGACTCCAGAGGCTGTGTTTCAGAGGGGCAGAGCCATCTGAGGAGAGGACATTGGGGCACGTTTCCTTATTTAGCCTGAGAAATAATTAGGTATCGTATGTCCTTCTGTGGATATATCCAGTGTGAAGTCATAGTGTAGTCCATAAATAGAACTGATAATAGTTCGGTATGTGTGATTGTATGACATCCTGTCTTGCATTTTATGGATTATATTTTAAATCATGGCCAAATTCTGTTCTTGAAATTTGATAGTTTCAAAAGAATTTAGAAACAACAGTGCTGAGTTCTAATTTTCATCTAAAAAAGAAAAGTAGGATCTTGCAGTCTGCAGAGAAACACACCAATGCACCACAAGCCCGCTCAGACTGATGCAATTGCTTCCCTGAGCAATGAGAGAGGAAAATGTGACATTCCGTCATTTTTAGTTCATGTTTTGTTTCATTCTAACAGCTTTGCTTGATAATTTTTCCTTCAAAATACAAATAAATGTCACATTGATGAGAACATTGCCAAGCTGTAGTAGAAAATGATTTGGTTTTTAGCATAAAATATTTTTTTTAAAGAAAGTGTATCAGGGATCATTAGATCTCAAGAAAAAGTAGTCAAGAAATGGTTTGAACCATACAGAATAACCTAAGTCTCCCTACTAAGTTTTAAGACGGATAAAAAATTAGATTGTTCATATTCAATATTCAGTGTGTCAAACAAAATATATTCAAGAGCCAGTGACAGCGGCATAAATGATAATTGATAGGATGCTGGGAACGATTTTGTATCAAGTGCTAACACTACCACTCAATAACTGACATCTTTAAGATTATCTTGAATGTGTTGAAAGTCTGCTTTGCTTTCCAAGTGACTTTGACAGTTGTGGTCTGTAAAGAATCCAGAAAACTCAAGCAGTAGGTTTCCACGTAGACTATATTGAGTATAAAAATTTTCATTTAGCGTAATAAGAATTGGGGAGAATACCTGTATGGAATATTACATCTTATTTTTTAAAACTTAGGAAGTTTAAGTTTTTTCAGGTTATTGAGAAATGCTATTTTATGGTTTGACGAGTCCGGTTCTGAACATTTTGGGAGGGTTTTTTTTACTACATCCAAATAAAGATACGATCCATATATGCACACAATTCTGGGAGGGCTTAAAGATCAAATAACACCAAATACTGAAACTGTTATGTATCGTAAGCCACATTTACATAGCGAACAGTGGAAATAAATAGCAGATCTGTCTAAGCCAAAGAAGACAAAATATTCTCGTATCTAATGAGCTTCGTGGAAAGACAGAGTGAAAGCATTTCCAGAGGTTAGAGAAGGAGCTCTGGTTTAAGTTATGGATTGTTTTTTATACCCTCTGTCACCTTTGATGGATTTTCTAATCACTACTACCCTTTCTTATTTCTCCCTGTGTGCACGTGCTTCTTTTGCATTATTATGATGCTGTAGCCAAATCAGTGTAATTTATTTTTGTATAGAGAACTATAAAAATCTGGTACAGGATAGACCCACACAGAAGACCTAGAGCCAACAGAATTTTTTGTCTGTGGTCCTGCATCACTAGGAAGGAATGTGATTCAGCACTTTGCTGGCACAAGACTTCAAAAGTGTCTCTTACTGCTGAGATATTAAAATGAAATCCATGGCATTCACCATCAACAGATGTTCATTTTGCTCAGGTTCAAATACATGCATTCATTTTGATATTTGCCATCCTATACTTTAGATCATTTTTTAAGTCTAAAAAAATAGCAGGAAAATTTCCTTGGAGTGGAAATGGCAGTGATCAGAACCTGGCTCAACACCGTGCAGCATCACCCCTCCCGTACCATGGCTTCAGCAGGGGCCAGGCAGGACAATCCCCACCGTGGGACACCATGAGCCAGCACAGGGTGCGGTGGGGTGGGACTGTGGGACCTCGTGGATCCGTCCCACCAGCCTGTGGGTATGGGGTGCTGGACTGCCACCTCTTGGGACCAGCTGTAGAGGTGTTTAGAAATGGGGGGGGGTTATTAACATGTCACAAGCATCTAGTGTTGGGGTATGTACGTAGAGTGACTGATATTGATCCTGAATGTAAGCTAATTACAAGTCATCAGTAAATCAATAAACCTCTTCAATCCTTATTTGGTTTAAACTACATGAACTGAGCAGTTTTTCCCTGTGGCAGATACCCAGAATATAATGATATTGCTACTAAAGACACTGACAAGTAGATAATACTTAGGTAAACTGCTTTTGCAGAAATTAATAATGTTAGGATGGAGTGTCTGCCAAAGGTATGATTTTTTTGAAAGGTATACTTTGGAAACGTGTTGGGTTTTTTTGGAAAATCAGAATCTTTCTTCAGATTTTTCCAAAGTGCTAGTAAGATTTTGTTAATACTAAGAAATAATAGAAACTATGAGACGGAAATATGACTTGCATCTAAAAATACAAAATAAAAGTAATGCTGAAAAGCTAGCACATCAAAACATTCTAGCTGTCAAATTTCATAGTTCCACCACGAGTCTTGTATCTTGCCTTATTGTCTTGGGTTTGTAGTTTTTTAATTAGACTTTGAATTCTAATAAGATGAAGATATGTTGGTGGGTTTTTTTTAAACAGAAATTAGTTTTCAGGCTATTAGCATATTTATATAAGTAATATTGAATGCGACCCTTAGTTAAAAATTCACAGTAAATTAACTTTTCCCTTAATATAAATGATATTTTAGACTCGCTTTAATTATCCATAATAGAACACCGCATTAGCCTGAGATAAATTCTCACAGGAAAAATATGATATATTTATATCAATAAAATTAGCTGTGTCAATTTGACTTGAAAGGAATACTTAAGCCTAGAATTTGGCTCACAAAAAGTTTGAGCATTAAACTAACATCAGGGGAATGGCAAAATACTAAGCAAAAGAAGAATATCTTTTCTCTATATAGTCAGATTTTGAAAGTTATAAATGTGTCTAATATCTTCATGGTTAGATACTTAAAGCTTTCTTTTTAATTAGGTTAGCATATGTTACAATACATTAGAAAACAAAATACAACCAATGTGTATTTCCAATATGCTGTTTTGGAAACATAGAGATATTAATTTGAAAAAAATAATTTATGAAATGCATTTCAACTACAAATGGCACATCATAATGTCACAGAAATGAATAAAAATGCCGGCGTTTCCAAGAATTAAGTAGGATTTTAGCTTTAGCTCTCCATCTCTTTCCCCACTAACCGAAATGAATATGTAATGCCTCAAACAAAGTAGGTTTGTATTGTAATCTTTGATACCAGTGTGATTAGGAAAAGCATTAAGAAAGGTTGTAGACGGTGCTGAAAAATCAGTACTGCTGGGGAGAATGATAAATACTATTAAAATGAAAGTCATTACTGATACATCTGTATATTTATGGCACTATGTATGATTTATTTTTTGTGTCACTGCACATCATGGCTGCTTCATAAAAGTTCCAGATGAAATTAGTGTTAGGAAAATTCTAGAAAACCAGCCATTTAAAATAGTCACTACAGCTTCAACGCTGGGGCGCTGAACTTAACTTTGAAATCTTTTTTTGCCTAATTAAAAAAAAAAAAAAGGAGATAATATGAAGTGCTCAGGAGTCAGTACAAGTCGGGATTTGCTTTAGTGAGGTGAAGCTCATAGTTTCAAAGTTTTGTTCTTAACAAGCCTGAATTCAGCCGTGATAACCTGGTCATATTCTCTCCATTCAGATGTATGAAGGAGATGTTACACAGGTTGGCTTGTTTAGGGATCTATAAAACCACCGCAAGCCCACGTGCAGTAGGAAATAGCGGCTAACTCCAGTGTGACCTAGAGAGGGAAAACTGAGTTCAAGGCCTTATTTTACTTTCTGACCACATCTGGTAAGAGAAAGTCCATTCCTTGAGAACTTTGCTCACTAAAAAGCCAATGTAAATAGGAGACAAAAATAAACACGCTCCTGTGGGACAAGTTGCCTCTATAGCAGAAGAGGCGGATGTGGCCTGCAGGTCCCTCTCCCCGGGCGTCTGAACAGGAGGGATAACTTGAGCAGGAAAAAAAGAAAAAAAAAAAATCACATTGGAGGAGCCATCTTCTATTCTGCCGTTCTCATGCTGACCTAGATTCACCCTCTGATAGAGTTATGATGTTAGAAAAAACCCATTACATATTACTTGGGTGTGTACTGGAGTAGAATTGTAAGCTAGAAGCAATTATTAGATTTAGACATGTGTATCTGGATTACTTAAAGACTTTGGGAATTATTTGATCTTGAAATGGAACATGTTGTAGGTTGTCTTCCCCTGTATTCCAATACAAGGATTAAAGATGCTAAAGCCTCACAACCTGAAATGCTAAATGAGTCTCCATCAAGATCCAGGCAGATCAACTTTGAACTTTGCAGGTGAAGGAATAACTACTGGAGCTGTATGAGTTCAAGATAACATTAAAACAATAACATTCTGGAGACATATAAATTTGTCAGTCTAGCTATATGTAAATCATTTCCTCTCTTTACTGGGAGATCTCATCAGTATTAGAAGGACCAAATTATCTGTCCATTATTACTGAAAGGTCTAAGCCCCAGAGATGTTTTTTCCCAAGGTAATCTTTACCTTAGGAGGTGGGAAGGTTTCATCCCTGCACTTATACCAAATGAGGACAAGAAATTGTTTTCCCAGGTAATTAACATTTTTGGAGGCTTTAAAAGTTTCATAATTTGTGTAAAGAGGAAATGAAGGTTTTTGTGAGGTTTATCACCTAGTAATGTGGCCGTTGGCTTATCTGAAGATTGGTTGCTGGACCCTAACAGTTGCCGTCCTGAGTAGGAATGAACAAGTAACTGGAGGAGAGAAAGAGGAGGAGGGTAGGAAGAACTGGGTCAGCATTTGGAGCGAGAATGTGAAAAGTTACACTTCAATTTAAGAAAACTTTTATGGAGAAGGCTAATTTGAGAACAAGGTTCTAATAAAGTGTCTGATAAAAACACAAAGGAAGTTAAAAAAAAGGACAAAACAAAACCCCAAAACAACCAGTTAAAAAATATTTGCTCTGTGGTTTGAAACACTCATTCTTTAAATCAGGTAAGCAAAGTTTTTGCTTACCAAACTGAAATCACATGGTACTGCCACTGCACTGTGATCCGTACGGCCAGCACTGATACTTATGCTTGTTGAAGAAATATGAATCTTGGGTTCAATTCATCCATCAGCCTGAGGGCATTTGACTCCTGGCCAGGAACTCACTCAAAACATGATGAAGTATCTCATTTAATAAATTAGTAGTTTTCTATGAAACATCCCTTATCAGCCTTTTTCTCATTGTTTAACATAGTGTAGGAAATCTATAAATCTATGGTTCAAGAACTTTACCATCTTCATTTTCCAACAGAAATCAACATATTTTAATATTAAACAAAATTCTTGACTTAAATAATTTCCGTGTGTATTAAACTCGTTAAGAAGTATCAGGCTCTCAAATCCATTAATTTAAAATGAGTAGCGTTGCCTGCAGTAATGTTACTGAATTTATTGCTGAAAGATAACATTTGGATAAAGAGACCATTCCTTTACAAATGACTTCTGAAAAGAAATCACTGCCCTTATAGAACCTAATTTAATTAATCTTCTAGATGAAGGCAGTAGTCAGTAGGAAGACTATGATGCTGTTTAGCTCTGCTCTTATGAATATTAATATTCAATAAAATGATTCTTCTGGTTATTCATGATACTATAAATGTACGTTCAGAGCTCCAGCTCTAAAAGTTGCCAGTAGTTGTTTTTGTTCCTCTGTTCTTGTCAACAAAGACTCTCACTTTCCTTCATTTTATTCATACAAAATTTTAACAACGGAAATTATGGTGAAACTCTCGTTCAAGGGAGAGAAGGATTAATGAATATGGACTATGCCTGCCCTGAGCCGCACTTGGAGAACTCTACTGTGTGTCTGAGTGTATGATTTGGGAATTAACATCTACAGCGCCTGACGTTTTAAATTGCATTATTATGCTACAATACATAAATAGAAGTATAGTTTTTAGATCCCTATGTGAACAGAATCTAATTTCACTATAAAGATCATATAAGAAGCCTTTCTTTAAGAGAGCAAAATGAACCAACCTCTATCTTTCCATGCACAATGCATTAGTACAACGAGCAAATCATTTAAACAGTATTAACCTGGATACAACTGCCTCAGACCGGGCAGTGTCGAAGTGGAGATCTCATAGTTTAGGAGGGGGGGCTGGAAGATAGCCCCTGTTGCACGGAGCCCTTCTGCTTCCCTTGAAGGCAATCGGAGCTCCCTGCTCACGGAGCCGGGGGCTCAGCTCTGCAGAGACAGCACCTCTCCCGCATATCACCCCTTCAGGGGCTTCCTTAGGACACGACGTCTTCCTAAATGTCACGATTTCAGGCATTCAGGCAGGAAACGGTTTCAGCTCCTGTGGAGTTTTATGCAGTGAAGCTGGACCCAGGCTCTACCCGCACAATCAACTTGCCATCTCTGTGCGAGGTTTACATCTTTAGGGCCTAGCAAGAATAATAGGAAATGTATTTCCAAATAATGTAGTATTCGACACTCTCTTAAGATGAAGCAATGCTTTGAAAAAGATTAATTTTATTCAAATCACATTAATAAATATTAATAAACATTAAAAGGAGGTAGGACATCCCTGCGAACCTTGTAAAGAGCAACATTCCTCAGGCAAAATTTCATTAGCTTTTAAAGACTTAATTCAGTATTTCCTGGAAAGATAGAGAGATACAGTATTCAATTGACCAGTATTTTCCCCCTTGTAAAGTACTTTGTTAAAAAATTAAAATCAAAGCAAGGATTTTGGTTGCAAGTACTCTCAAAAGGCACAAAGATGTCTAAAGCTGCATCTGAAATGCTTCTAGGAAAGACATGAAAAGGAAACAGTTGAGAGTTTGCACTCAAATTTAAGCTTTCACTGCAGTTTTGTCTTCTCCGTACAGTTTTGAAACGGCAGCTTTTACTTTAAAATTATGTACTTGCCTTCAAGAAGTAGCAACTTCATTGTGCTCTGGTTGTACAATGTTCTATAGGCAACTGTGAGTCCACTGTGGACTGCGTCTTCTCCTCTTTCCATAGGCTATTGAGTTGTGGAGTGTTTGGCTGAATCTTTCCTTCTTTATTT
The DNA here is from genome assembly GCF_000708025.1 of Charadrius vociferus. Classification (NCBI taxonomy): domain Eukaryota; kingdom Metazoa; phylum Chordata; class Aves; order Charadriiformes; family Charadriidae; genus Charadrius; species Charadrius vociferus. The sequence continues at coordinate 777,158 of NW_009647006.1, read as the reverse complement.
ATTTATTTTTAAATCATTTGGGTAAGCTGTGTCTTAGAAGGGTTTCTATTCTTTAGATGTTTTTGTTGGAGTGTGGATAAAGGAAGGGACTTTGCTTGCTCCCTTTGCTAATTGTATCCCAGCAAATTGGTTCAAAACAGTTTACAATCACTCCCTTACTACCATTGTGGTAAGTATAAAGGAAGGAAATATCAACTGTGTAATATGACAGATATAGCGCTAAACAACTTTTCCTAAACCTCTGGAGGTACTTAGTTCAGGCTCAAGCAAATAGTTCTTCGTTTGTGACTTCTAGCAAAACCTTGTGTGATTTTGTGTTTTGTTATGGCTTCCCCCCCGAAAATGCTGTATAATATTGTGGCAGCATATAGAATAACGGAATACTTTCAGATTAAAATGTGTGTTGATCTGTTTAATTTAAGCGTAATTGATTTTTAAAGGAGGCAATGTCTTTTTTTTTGCAGTACCCTATTGACATATAAGAACACTCTCCAGCTTGGCAAGTTAGTCGTTTGGGCCAGCAGACCTTTAACTGAGCTAAAACATTTCTAGGAGGATGTGAGTTTAAATATTGCACCTTCTAGAAATATACTTCTGCACTCATTACCATGGTTGAAGTAGATAAAGCATATGAAAAAAAGATGCTGGCCGGTAGAGAGGAGAAAGGGAGTCTGATGAATTTGAACATCTGAGTTAATCTAAGAGTGAAAAAACAATTTCTGTTTTCAAAATGGTGTATTCTGGTAAGTTTTCATTTGAGAGAATGTTTCTACCAAAATGTGTTTTTCATTCCTCAATTAAATATTTCAGGTACTGTGAAGAATTCCTTCAACCCTGGTGATACAGCGTCCTAAAAGGTGAGATGCAATAGATAATTTTTTTAAATTGTTTCATTGAATGAGACCCTTTCCCTTCCCACTTGGGTACAACCTCCCAGAGACCTGAAAGCCATCGGCTTGCAGAGTTGGCTCTGCAAAGGCGCTACTGCTCTTAACAGACACTCACGTATGGTACTCAGACAAGATAAAATGCTGGTTATCAGCACCCTAGTACTTGTAAAAAGAAAGAGTAACAGTTTTACCCTTGCCAGTGTCACCAGAGAATTTTTTGCCTGTACGCTGCTCAGAGCATGCTGAATCTTCTGCTCTGTGAGGGTGGAAAACATAACTCTCATGCCACGAGCGTAGCAGATACATGTGTTTCTGTGTTGCTGATTAATACAAAATATGTGAGGCCTGACCTAGAACAATACTGCAGCTTAATTCTGTATTTGTAGAGATTACGGTTTTTATGTCAAGGCGCTGAGATGTTTACATGATGTGGATATTTTCCAAAAGCTAAGAAGTAATGAAAAATGATTTTCCCAATCTAGTGCAACTGTTGCAAGCAATGTAACAGCTGGTGATCTACAATACAGTGAGAGATGAACAAACTGGTCTCTGCACCTGCAGAGCTTAGATAAAAATCAATAAAAAAGTGGGAAGTTAAATAAATAATGAATGAACATCCAAAGGGGAGAAGGTGAAAGACGAGCGGTGTAATTACGTTAGAAATGCCAATCAGTCATTAAAATAAAAGGTAAGGACGGAAGAGTTTGCTCAGACCAAAGGTCTGACTTGAGCAATGAGTTTAGATACTAAGAGAGGAACTGAATGCCTACACTTCTCAGGCATTGTTGCTTGCAGACTCACTTCAGAGTACGGCTGTTTGCAGATAAAAGCTGTTCTAAAGTAACGGTATGGAAATACAGACTGTGATTTTGCTTTTAGAACAGAACCCGTATACATTTAGGCAGACAGGGATGGAATAAAGCACCAACAGTTGAAGCCAGATCCAAAAGCAGGCATTCTGGTATTCACCTGAAATTCCACATGTACCCAGAGCTGGCCAGAGGAATTGGGCAAATAGGCTCCCACTTCAAGCCAGAAACCAGGGCACTGATAAATCACACACCGAGAAAATAAGCATCATTTCAAAAGGTGTTTGTGGTTCCTTTCTCTTTGATGTGAACCTTAAAGAGCAGTTGTGTTGCTTTTCAGACGGGAGTTTTATATCTTGGACTCGAGTTGAATTCCCTTACTCTGAAAGGGGGTGTGTGGGGTCCAGCTGGCTAATCAGGCAGGTTGGTTGGGGCACTTTCCATCAGCCCTGATGGATGAACCCATACTATCACACAGCAAAGACTGCCAGGGCAGTTCTTGGCTGTCATCATACTGAAAGAGGGCACTTTGGCTAAAATTAACACATTATTTCTTTGAAAATGCTTTTCATGTTACTTGAAGAGTATAGCTTCCCACACTATTTTGACTCTAATTTTCATTAAAGAAAAGGGGGGGGGGGCACGACAAAAGGGAAGTATTAACTATTCCCTATTTAATTTGCAGCACAATTAAAATAGCATGTGCCATATGGTTCTGCTTTCCTTGTGAGAAGTTATGTGGCGAACTGAGGAAGAAGCCCAGAGTTTGTTTTCTTTCCAAGATGAGAGGATCAGATTCTAATTCTTCCCTATCCAAACCTCATTCACCTTATACTGAAATAAGTGTCTTCTAAAATGCTGAGGAGGTGACATTTGTCATTCACAAAGTTTCCTGGGCCTGAGCCGAGGTCCCTGTGGTGGTGCGAGCATGCCCTTCCCTCGCTGTACATGTTACATGCTCAGTGGAAAAACCCGTGACAAAAACATGCTGTGCACATGTGGCATAGGGTTTTTCAAGGGTTCTGTCTCTCCATAAGCCAATAAAAAGCACATAAGACTGTTCAAAGGCAATTAGCTCTCAGTGAGGAGCCCTTTCATGCCAAATTTGTGCTCCCCAGCCCAGCTGTTTCAGTTGCAAATGTCTTTGGAAGAAGTTCATAACAGCAACTTTACAGCATGGAAGAAAAGGTCTCCTCCTCTTTCTCCTTTTCACTGTTAGTGTGGAGATTGCAGGGCACCTTTCTTACTCAGTCTCTCAACAAATACTTATCTTCCCTCAGAAACCAATCCTGATTTCATCACTTCAAATGTTGTTAAAAATGTAGAGAATACAGAAAAGGGCTTCACATAAACTGTAGCAGTTGTTTCCACACACTGAAGCAGAACGGTTAGCCTCAGCTTTGCTAGTTTGCTCCTGAAGCGAGTCGGTTGTGGCTCCCCATCTGGATTATGTCTACATAAAAGTGGCAATTTATTTGTCAATTGGTAAAAGTGTAAGACTTCCATTTCATAGATAAATAATTTGTATTTATTGTGAGGTGATTTTTTGTATTAACAGGTGAAATACCATTCTTAAAATGACCAGTACTTTCTCTGCCTTGACAACATTTTCATCAAGCTGGAAAACTTTCCCATTAAATTCACGTTGAAAAGAGAACCGTACAAAGACTAGATTTATTACGCAACAGATGCTCATCACATTGCTTAATGCTTTATTTCATGGTCCATATTCATCATCCTTTTTTGATTCTTAAATCTATACCCAATTCTTTTTGAACATCTGGTGTTCTTTCTCTTCTATGTTTTTAACAGAATAATTTGTCTGGGCAAAGTGTTTCTTCTTGCAATGCTCTTAATCCTCATGGGTGTTTGGAATATAGGCAGGAGGACAGGACTTCTGTGATTAAATGTAAAGATTTTTGCAAGATTGCTTCATTTTCTGATAAATATAAATTTCTTCCTTCAATGACATCATCTCTTGGCAGCCTTTGACATAAATCTACCGGTGCTGGGAACTGGGCAGAACGTCCTTGTAAAGGAAATTGTTGTGTGAACAATTGATCTGTGTGCAGACTTCAAGGTAAATTAACAAATAAAGAAACTTGAATTTCTTTTTTAGAATGAGCATTAAATTTGGGAATATGCTTTATTGAAAATTTGCAAATTGTTCAACATATTTTCACATTAGCTATTTGCTGTACGCCGTATCATACTGATTTGCTTTTTGGTAAGCACATGTATCTAATGGGACTGTTGTCATAACACCACCTGAGTGGCTGATAGAGCAGTACTGAAAATAAAGGTTGTATTCTTGATGTCTCCTTAGAAGACTTTAAAATCTTTTCTTTTTGTATTTGTCATTGATATTTTCTGAGAAAAATAACACACGAATAGGAAAATTTCAGTAATTCACTGTGGTGCCATACAGCATATCTGAAATCTCCTTCTGATCCTGTCAGCCACTGTGTGCTCCCCTCATTTCAGTGGAGTTGCTAATACACACTAGCCAAAAAAAGTAGGAAGGAAATGTATAACATGCACCATTTTTTATTACCAGATTCCAGTAGTTTTTTCAGCTAATTTTACATGTTAACAATATTGTCATTTCTTGTTAAATCTTCCAGGGCACATTTCCTTTCCTTTAAAAAAAGGAAAAAAGAAAATGGGGGAAAAAAAAAAAAGAAGGGGGAGCAATAAAAATACAAAGCTAGGAAATTCAGTGCCACAATGCTAATGCTTTTAGGCAAAAGTATGGTCATTAAACCTAGGAAAGAGAATTAAAGCAGACACTCTAACTCAGCTGTTCCTTCTTTGATATATTGATATTCTTTCATTGCTTTGGTGACTCTAGGGAGAGAAAGCTGCCTACACCTGCCCTCCAAGGAACTGCTGACTTTGCCTGGAGGAAACCTCCCATCTGCTGAATTATACAGCTTTTTCATTCTTCAGCCCAGGTTGCTGGTGAAGACTTTATATATTCTCCCTCATCTTTAATGCTTCCAGCTGTTCTCCTTTCCCATGAAAGGAAATCCCTGCGTAGAGACACAGCAATCCTCGAGGTAAGTCCAGATTTACTTCTGGTGTTCAGACATATTAGTGTGGGGCAGAAAGATTTCTTCTCATGGTCTCAGCTCTGCCAAACTGCTGCAATACAGTTCCTTTCCCCTCAGCGCAGGTGTATCTAGCATGGTGCTGACAGTGAACTCTTGAGTAGGCTTCACCTGCTGCAAAAAAGGAGAATAATAACAAAGTACTCCACTATTTCCCAGTTTGCTTAAGTTATAGAAAAGATCATCAGTGCTACCATAAGTTATTGCAACAGCCCATTTATTCTGTTAAGAAGCCTTCTTGGAAATTTCCTCCAGAAACAACTCCCACAGTATTTCTAAATCACTGTTTCTCACCTTAGCAGATCAACACAGCAAGTTTCTCAGTTTAGGACATCCTGAGAAGGATCCAAGACTGGGAAACCTAGCAGACCTTTTTCTCATCTCGGTACTCGGCAACCTCTTAGTTCACAATATTTAAAGCATGAGATTTGCCTTCTTTGCTAGCACACTGTATTGCTTCAAGATAGGTAGTGTAACAGAGGCTGTCAAATGCTGACTTGAGCACAGTGGATGCTACGATCCATGGCAAAACTTGGAGGTTAGGGCTAGGTGCCTATTCGTTACTGGAACACCTCACAAACCTTAGAAAAATGGTAAATACTGCATAGAATAAATTTATTAGTCGTAATTTTTTGAGTCAATCAGTCAAACGTTGAAATTTCTCAAAGACTTCACCTAGTCAGTCTCACCTCTGAAGTTCTCTTGGAAGTATAGAGGAGCTTCATGGGATGTAGGTGTCGAGTAGGCAGTTTTGGCAGCGCACAACAAGGCCTGAACTTGAGGGAGGATCTGCTGAGAGTCTGTCTCAGGTTCCAGGGCTCCTCCGGCCAGACCACAGGGGCGCTCCAAGAGCAGACAAAACTCTCCCATGAACTCGAGCGGCTGCAGGAAGAGTTCAGGTTCAAAAAATACCAGTACAAGCCAAAATGGAGTTTTCAGACCAGTAGTGGATTATGAAGTACATTACTGACACATATGAAATTTGAACAAAGACTTAGAAACAGTTTTAATACATCAGAAAAATAATTACAACCTGTGAGCCTTTGTTTAGTTGTTGTCTCTTGAAGTGCAGTTCCACTTCGGTTCTTCTGACAGCATGAAAAATTGCTCCCTTTCCTGCATTTCTGTGCCTTTGCTGGGGACAGGGTGAGCAAAGCAACCGCAGCCTCTTTCCCCGCAGTAGGTCTGTCAGCAGAGTGACTTGGGCATAGGGGATGTACCAGGCGATCTCCAGCTTTGCCCCTCTTTTCTTTCACATCACCAGCTTTGTCTACAAGCTTCGTTTTGTGTAATACCATGAAGCATCAATTTGCATCCCTAGAACACGGGGGAAGCAAGGAAAGGTGTGCAGACCGGGTCTCTCTGTTCCTCTCCGAGAGCAGATGAGCTAAGATGATATATACTGCTGTCTTTAGCGTGCAGAACATGGAACACGTGGTGCTGGGAGTCAAACATTAGCAGAGAACGTGATGAAGTCCTTTCTGCTTGAAAGGAGAACTGAAAAGGTGGCAGTCTTTGTAGCCACCCTCATGTGGAGCCCTGCTTTTTGGGAAACACCAGCTGCAACTTTGATTATTGTGAAAGTAATCACAGGAAAACCCTATGTTTTTGCAAAAATAGATACTTTTGAACTATGTTAATTTTTAATTTTTCAATGTCATATTTGCTGAAGAACCAGAAGGCTGGGAACAGTGAAGTCTCTTTACAACTCTTCATCTTGCTGGTGCTTTGTCAGCCTCAAATATAGAGACACCTACATGTATTTTCCCAAGAGGTTGCCATTTCTCTGACAAGTCTTGAAACAGTGGTCAACAACTTTAATAAGAAAATGGAGCCCGGGAACAGAATGAGTAAATTAAAACAACCATTCCTTTGATTCTGCTTGATCCAAAATAAATAAATAAAAAAAAAGTCTAGATATTCAAAAAACTGCCATGATTATAGAACCAACCCTTGTCTGGAATCAGACATTAGAGATTATTTATGATCAGCCAGCATAAGTTCAGAGTTCCAGTGCTAAAAGTTGACATAAGTAATTGGAAATTGGGAAGTGAGTAAAATAACTAAATGGTAGATGCAGTGGTTTATGAAATTATTTCTGCATATAGTTGTTTTCTCTGCAGAGTGGCTAATCTTTTTTACCTGCAAAATGATATTAGACTTTATAGTCTTTCATTTTTTTCTGAGTTGATATTTTTATTTGCTTCTAACTTAAGGGGGTTAACTTTAGTAATTGCTTATTGATTGTTCGTATGCAGTGGCTGATACACAATGCTCATATTCTGTGGTTATTCACATGCTCATGTTTTCTGCCATGTTAGATCACTATGGATTTATTCAAAATCTTTTACATTCTTGAGCTACCTGAAAAAATTTGGGTCGTCTGTAAATTTTGTCAGTTCACTGCACTATTTCTATAAAATAGCTGAAAGAAATAATGGGAACAGCATCTATTCAGATCGTTTGACATTCAAATTTTCAGTTGTTTAACTTCATCGGCGTTAAATGGATTTGAAGTATCCACGTAGGCTGTATCTGTTTGACATAGGCCATCTTTTCCAAGAAATCGTGGTTTAAAGTGAGAAAATGGTCATCTGTAATGATTCATCTACTTAAACTGCGAAATGGGAAAATATATTGGCAATTTACAAATATTTCATTTCAATTTTTTTGAGCAGGGATGCGAAATGGTTAGAAAATCTATTTGTATTAGGCCCGGTTTGTATCTTACTGGATGATTCATTAGTGGTGTGTGATCTGTGTCTCAAAATCACAGGTGACGTGGAAGTGCTGGGTGCAGGGCAGGCACTAGCCCATATTAATCACTACCTGGCAGGCCAGTCTGTGCTCCCGTTGCCTCTCAGTTGATCTATGCCTGAAATAGGGAGAGATGCAACCTTTTCTCACAATTGTAATAAAAAAGCTAAGCATTTGGAGAAGGTGGGTGTGACAGACATGATGCTTTTTCTTGATATTTTTATTGGAAACTCTAGTCCTTGTGAATCCAGAGAAAGGCTTGGAAGTGCCAGTGCCGGTTCTGAGAGGCAGAAAGGACTTTGCATTCCCCGAGTACGGTTTCTGAAGGTTGAATTGCTAATTCTGGGTGTTTGGGATTGCCAAAGGTTGAAAGCCTCGTTTAGGGATTTTGCTTCCTTCCCTAGTAGGTCTCTCAGTCCTGCTGTATTTAGAAGTTAAGGAAGCCTTGTTGTGTGATTGGGTTCTACAAGTTTGCACATTCTAATGGCAAAATGGGGAATAAAGCTGAGACATTGGTAACGTGAAACAACCAATGCCTAAACAATAACCTCGTTGACCTGCTGAAGACTGCCTTGAGCTACATTTCTTGTACTCGGGGCTTCAGATGAAGTCTTTGTAGACTATCACAGAAGTTTCTAGCGAGATTTTGGATCCAGTTGGGGTTTTGAAACCTTTAGCTTTTGAATTAGTATAGCTCTTTGCGTTTATTTTTTAAATGGTGAAAGCTAAGTGAGTGTGTAACAGTTTCTAAATGAAAAACTGAACCATAACTTGGTACATTTCCAAAAGATCACTGAGGGGCAGAGTGTAGATCACTGAGCGACTTTATTTAATTACAGGTTTTAATTCTATTGAAGACTATTTTGCGTTTTTAAACTCTGATGCCCTTGTTCTGGTCTGATCCTTTCATTCTTAAATTGTCGCAGAGCGGTATATTTTAGTAATAACAATACAAAGAACAGTTAACAACTTCTTTTCCCCGTCACTGAAATTCGTTCAGCCATTCTGTACCCAGGTCTTGTAACTTTCCAAGTCAGATTGGAGGAATACAGCAGGCCTTGTTTTAATCTCTTCTATATGGATTAATACTCACATATTTATTGTTTGTGAAGGAGCAAAAAGAGATGAAGTCTGTAAAAAGAAAGGGTAGAGAACTTTTTTTCAGCAAGGATTCATTTCAATTTACCTGTAAAATTAGGAGTTGAGTAAGATAATGATTACAAAGCAAAGTGGTGTGGTGATAGCATTGTTTGGGGGGGGGTTCACATGACGTTTTATTCTTTTTTGCCCTCTAATAAAAGCATATATGCTACTTCCGCTCTAGAGGCCCGTTTCCTTGTCTTGTTATACCTGTGTGGCTAATCCAGCTGCGAGACAGGATCTAGTTATGACCGAACGTCTGCCTGCCCCAGCTGGCGTAGTTGACTTTGTCTAAGTCTGCCTTCTCCCTTCAGGTTACTGTTCTTTGTGCAAAAGACAAGTGGAATCTAGAGATTCCTGATGCTTCCAGCACAGGTTTAACTTTAAATGGAATTGTGAGCCTTTCCACTGGTATGGCCTCTACTCTGTCCCCTCGGGTACCGATGATCTTGGTTTTGCTTAACTGTTTTATATTTCAGTGGACGCAAATGATTAAAAAACTTGTATGATTCTGAGAATATTAATTTTGCTCAGAATATCAAACCCTGCCTTTTCTTCCTTTTCTCCATTCTCTTGGATGAAAATTTATAGCAGAACTGGGATGTGGCATTCAAGATGCAATACGGAGAAGCGTCACATATTTTAAACTGAAGCATTTCCGTGAGCTAAAGGTAGCTAAATTAACCAAAATATGAAAGTGAGGAATCTGCTACGATGCTCTGTGTGAGATCCAACTTGGCACTACTCTAGAACAGTAACCATAAAGGTGAAAAGCAAGACCCATCAGGCAACAGGAAATGAAATGTAACAGATTGAGGCTAAAATTTTTTAATGTTTATAAAAACATTGAAATTTATAAAATGTTCTATCAGATGGCACGACGCAAATGTCAGTTGGAAGCTGTTTTCTATTCAGAGTTTCCGGTATTTGAGTCCTATATTAACACATTTATCCCTACTTGTAACACCGTATCCCAAACTGTCTACCAGGTGAGACAGTTATGATTTTTTTTTTTTTTTATAACTGTTTATTAAGTGAGGCATGATAGTGGCGTCTCATGGGATAGTTATAATTTAATTCCTAATACTGTTTGCCTGAATTATTCATTTGCTGTTTTACTGCAATGATTTTGGGGCAAAGGTGATAATGCTTAGCTGTATTTCTAGGAGTTCTTAAAAAATAATTGGATTAGAAATCATGCACTCAGAACCTGCTTATTATTCTTAACGGTTCAGGACTTACTTAAGTGTTTTAATCAAGCAGTAAATGATGTATATCTCACACTGCTTTCATTCCTGGTTTTTGAATCACAATTTGTAAGCACTAGAGCACAAGCCTTTTTCATTAGGAAAAACAAATTTTTGTAGCATTTTGTCTTTCTTATTCTGGGCAGTAGGAAATAAAATCCGGCCGTTAATGTTAGAGGCAAGCCATACTCCGCTGTCTAAATAAATACACCGAATTAGCACATCGGTAAACTAATGTGATCGTAATTAATCTAATACACCTGCAGAATGTCTTATCCAAATCCCTCTTAATTGATTGCCATTGATATTTGTCTGGATCGCTAATGGAAATACAGCTTTTAGTGAGGAAAACGGGCTGGCGGATATTTTCATTAGACTTCCTGGGGCTGTATTGCACTGCACCTGCCTGCTCCCCAAACGCTTGTTATAGCTGTCATATACTTTTATGAGGATGGGAGCAATGTTCTGGCAAGCCAACTTGACTCAAATTGTGCTCGGATATAAAACATGAAGACCCACTTGTGATTGCAAAGGTAGTAAGTCTAATTTGATTAGCGCTCCGGTGACATGGCATATTATGGGCGTCATTTGTCATTTCTCGTAAGTACTCGCGAAAGGCTCGTTTTCAGAGAAGGCGTGATTGAAGCCTGCGAACACGTTTGGGGGAAGAGCTGGGGAGAGGCAGGGAAACGGCAGTAGATCGTGATCAATAACGGCTTTAAAGCAAAAAGAAACAGGAAAGGCTCCAAGCAGGAAATCCTACCTTCTAAAACGCATGAAAAATCTTCAGTGGGAGTATGATTTTCTCCTGAAGATTTATGTTACTGAGTCTCAGCTATTAAAAAACCCCACAATTTAAAACCTTAAAACTCTATTGTTAAACAACTAGGCTTTATTTTCTAAAAATTTTCTAACAAAAACTTTCTGTCAGTTGCTAAGCAACTGGGTTTGAAAAAGGCCAGATCCTCAGTTTATGTGAAGTGGGAGATACCTATGTATGAGTGTAGATAACCCCCCCACACATACACATTTTTCAAAGATATGCATTAGGTTAGTGTGTCTGTCAGGCAGATTTGGTTGTGTACCCAAATTAGCTGATTAAATGATTTTACAGAGATGGCAAAAATTAGATGTTCTGACAGCGTCAGTACGATAACAAAAATAACTTCTCGTAGAAAATGACAAAGGTTTTAAATTCTTTTTTCTCAAGCGTCCCGCTGGGGTAGGTGTTTGAAAGGATTTGTTTTCTGCTTTTCAGTTTTTAAGAGTATTGGTATATAAACATTGTTGAAAGGATTCATTAGAAGGCTATGAATACTGGGGGAAGAAGCAGGGTGGAAAAAGGCCTCTCTCTTTTTTTACGAAATATTCTCTCTCTGTTGTAAAAAAAAAAAGTGACTCAGGTTGTTGTTAAGATAATTGCTAGTGTGACCCCAAATTGAATGAGTGATTGATATTTGTGCCATTTGTTATTTATGCAATTAATCTCATAATCACAGTATATTTCCTGCTGTTGTACCTGGGAAGATGGAAGACTAATAGAAATATGAACCAGGAATAAATTTAATCTTAAAATGTGGGACGAACCTAGTGAATAGAGCTGGACTTTGCAAAGCAGTGTAAGGGAGTTTTGTTTGGACACTAAATTATCTTTGGGTTCACTACTAAAATAATTAGAATTTCTGCTACTAGCCTTTTATGGAAATACGAGCTTTGCAGGGAAATTTGGGCTCTGATTCAATTGCCAAGTAGGATTTTCATAGTAATTTAAAGTAATTGAAACGGTTACAAAAATATATTGTGTATGAGTATTTTTTTCTTCATCGTTTATGGTAAAAACGGACACTCATATTTAGGTTTCTGTATTTTAGACTAGCCTAGAAATTAAATGTATACAGTGAGGTCATTTTTTTTTTTTTTTCTGAATGTTTTTCATACTTTACACAAATAACTTGGTAACAGGTAACTCTTTGGAAATGTGAAAAAAAAGTGCTCACTGGAGGCGGCAGCTCTAAACTGGGTGAAGGACTATGTCAACGGAGGGAATGAGGAAAGGTCTCCAGTCTTTTTCAGTACAATAAACATTGTTTGGGGAATTTCTCCTACAAGCATTATAGATAAATATAATACACAGTGTTGCTAAATTAGAGTTGCTTTGAGAAATAACTTGTAGGCTACGCAAATGGAAAGATAAAAACATAGTAGGTAGTGCTTGGGAAAACCCACGATAGCTGGTGTACCTCCAGCAGCTTGGTGTTTCCTCTCGAAGGGCTCTCTCGCCGTACTGCTGGCAGTTGTTCTGTCCCGCTTCCTTGGGTATCTTGCAAGGAATGTGCTTAAAAGGTAAGGGAACAAGCAGAGTTAGCTGAAGAAAAAGCAGAAAACAGCATTATGAATATAATGACAATGTTCAGTTCATCTTCCAGTGGGGATACTGGTAGTGAAACAACTGTAAACAACTGCTAAAAAACGAGTGAGGTCTAGTGTTGTTTTTTTTTTTAATAAATAAATTATGCTAGATATTATCAGGAGACTATTACGCTTTTTGAAGTCATGTGCCTTGCATTTTAATTATCACCTACCATCTAGTGCTTTGAATGTTTTTAAGCTTGTTCAATCCATTAAAGCAGCAACTGTGTTAATAAATTCTAGTCGCTGATTGATATTAAATGACATATGTAGCAAACAGTCCATCTGTCTCTGCTGTATCGTTCCATGCCTTCTTTCATGTTTCCATTACAAATTCCGTGATAAATAGTTTGGTCATTTTGAGTGACATTTGGGATCTTTATTGGACAAGACATCTCAAGTACATCTGTCTTTTGACTGGTTTGTAGCTGACGGTTCTAACAACAGCTATTATCTTCCAAAAGGCTGCATTTGAAGTATTCTCAATTTCCCCCCTCCTGCTTTTTTTTGTTTGTTTGTTTCAGGGTGCATATTGCTGACATTTCTAGCTTTTTTTTTTTTTAATCCAGACACTTCTTTTCCTCTGTGATAATGATTTTATCAGTGTTATGCTGAGTCAGGCCATATCTGTCTCTCACTCCAAATCTTAATCCTGGTCTCTTGTCTAATCCTATTGCTATCCATCATTACCCTTATCACTTTTGCCACTTTATATCTTGGTGGGTATAGCTTCCTCACCATTTGAACTTTCCAGCTTCCGTAGTATACAGTGTTCTGAGACTGTCGAATGCCTCGGTCTGCTGCTACTGTTCTGCTCATGCATTTTCCTGAGGCGCACTTTCCTTGGTTTCCATATCTATTGCTTGGGTTTCATATCTGTAGGTTTGGTGTATTTGTACTAGGAGATTTTTTTTCTCTCTTTTTTGGCCTTCCTCAGAAGCCCAAACCAGAACAATTAAAACTACCAACTCGACAGAGGAGTGTTTGATGTGTCTAATCCACATGTTATTACCAAGAGCCACAAGTTGCTCTAGTTGCTGACTGTTCTCTCAAGTTGCTGTGATTTCCATGCAGTTGTTGTTGTCAAATCTGATGACTAAACTACCAAGTCGTTTGGAGGTTGTTTTTTCTTTTGCATTCAGATCATATTATGTACGATTTTTTGAATTTTTTTTTTTTAAAGACAGAAACTCTCCTTCTCTTGGTTCCCCTGCTCACCATCCCACTCTGAACTAGCTCTTCTTCACTATTGTTAGTATGCTGTGTTTTGGGTGGCCACAGCAGTCGCCTTTGTCTTACCCTCTCATTCCCTGTTGCTGGCAGGTGGGAACTTGTAAGGAATGATACTGCCGAGATATGTCTGAAACATCAAATTATTTAAATTGACAATAATCCTCTCATGTGAAAACCAAACCTTAATACTGCTTCTGAGGATCGACTGGATTATTTTCTTCTATCTGCCTGAGCAGAGGAACTGGCCCGTATGCAGAAAAGTAAGAGAAATGCCTCCAGCTCTGGTTCTTCTAACCCGAACTCTGTGCTGTGTCACTCCTTCCGTAGCTTTTGCTCTATATAAAACTCTATCCTCCTGTGGTAAGAGATAACGCATACAGGTGAGGAGGTATCTCTTGAAATCCTGTGAATGCTACGTAAAATATAACAGCACCTGGAGATCTTTCTAAAGAAACAGGGCCTGGTTTTTTTTATTTATTTTATTTTAAAAGTTTCTGTGAGCACAACTGTTTGAGCTTGCTTTATACAATAAATAAATGTTGTGCTCAAGGTGAAGAGTAACAGTTAAAAACTCAGCCTTTGTCACAGACAAATCAAAGTTTAGCTAAAAATAATTTTCTTTAGGATACGGGGAAGTAAAAATAAAGTCCTTACCTGTTTCCTTTTTATATGTCAGCACATTTAGTCCAAAAATGAAGCATAGTAATTGTTAGTGACTAAAGCGTAGCGTGATATACTATGTTCTGAGGTTGTAGTTCTCTACTTTAAATATTAAGATTTCATTATTACAACACTTTATTTTCAAGTCTTCTGGAGAACACAGCATCATACATTTTTAATTTTGCTGCCAGATACTTCCCATATACGCCCAAGTTTTAATAGCGTTTCTTTCTGTTTCAGAGGAACCCTGGGCAGGTGGATCGGATGGCTCAGGGGGCCAAGCAGCAGCTCAAGAGCTTCTCACCTGAGAGCCTGATCCCAGCTCCGCTGGAAACCACCGCTGCCAGCAGGCTTGGCAGGAGACCTGATTTGGGGAAGTCCCTATGGCGTCACTGAGATGAAATGACCTGCTTGCTTGCAGTCCAATCACGGACAGGTGAACTACCGCTTGAATGCCCTTTGGCAGCATTTAAGTGTTTACGGCTGAGATTTTGGGTTGACGCAGCCTCTTAAAAGCAAACCCTATGTTTTCTGGTCTTTCTTCCCTCATGCACACTCATGTCATATAGTATTACAATATGCAGTCAAGTGGTTATAAAGCGAATTCCAATGGTACCATAGGAATTCTTTTTTTTTTCCCCCCTTTTTTTCTAAAATGTTAACTGTCTTTAATCAAAGCAGTGCATTTGCTTAAAAATGCAGCTGTGAGCCATTGAGATTTTTCAGACTGGCTTACCACATTATTGGAATAAGCACCTCAGCAGGAGAATTGTCAGACTCCTACTGCATTGTAGAAGAAGTGCCTTTGAATAGCTAAGTGTCCACAGGCACCTCTGTGCAACTGTGAAAGCATTAAAAAATCTCAGCCCAAAATGTCTCGGACCCATCTCAAAATGGATTACAGAAAGTGCTGAAAGTTTTCAGCTTATTCATCATGTTTCCATTTTTCCCTCTCCCTCAAAAGACAGGGAAAGCCATGTGTTTAGAAGTCAAAATGTATGCTTAAGTAAATAACATATAAAATAGGGCTGAATCAAGTCTCATTTTAAATCCAAGGAGCTCTAGTTCAAGGTCACAAAATTTACTCAATTTTAGCCATAAACCTCCAGATCAATAGCAGAGGTGGAACCTGATGAGTAATATTTAACCTTTGGCAAACCCCTCTATCTGTTTTGTATAGACCTTGTCAACATGCAATCCCAGCTCTGTGTCCCTGCAGGCACACGTACCTACAGCGTTACCCTTGGAAGAAACAGAAATGGCATTCATATTAGGCAAACCAGAAAAGATGGAATGAGCAGGTACACAAAAATGTTCCGTTATTCAAAATTCTCGGTTATTTGTGTGTTCTCAAAACTTCAGCTGTGATTTTTTTTTTAAAAATTAAATACAAAGGTGTTTTTAAACAAAAAAGTCTTTATTTAAATATTAAAGCATATGCACAAAGAAAATAACCGGGATGGTTGACACTGGAGAATTAAGGATACCAGAACACTGTTGTTACTATCTAGTGCTGCTCAGAAGTGACTTTATTTCAAAACTTAAAGCATTTTAATTAAGTATGACTCAGAGTAGTTTCTGTTATTATTTTCCATTTCACTGAAGAAAAATACAAGTCTTAATAGTTTTTTCTAGTTTCTGTTTTTTCTGGTTTGCTGAAGAAAAACATAAAACTTCTCTAAAAGTATTTTTTCGTCTAGAATGTTATTATTTTTGGTCTAACTGAAATGTTCTATTTTCAGATGTGAAAAAAGTTCAAGAAATGAAGTGACAAACTTCACAAACTTTTGTAGGAACCAATTGCTATTGCTGTCCCTCTGAAACTAAGAACTTCAGATTATTGATCTGCCTTCAGTGGATATTTAAGTTTTGAAAAAGAAGTAAAAAAGCTCCAATGTGATGCCTTAGAGTACCTACCAGTCTGATGAGAGGCACACTTCAGTGTCAGGTGGAAGATGGGAGGTAAAAATGCTCACAGGCTGGGAAGGGCAGTTCAGATTTCTGATGCTGTGATCAGAGAGCAGTACGATAAGAAGCAGCCACAGCATTCCAGTTTTTCCCCTTTCTGTTTGAAAATTGTTCCAAATCAAAGCTATTGATGAATTTGACCTGAATTAGTAAATAGTATTATAATGATAGGTAACATATTTTCTAGAAAAAATTGGTTTTCATAATAAACAATTTTTTAAAAGAGTCACCTTCTGGAAATACTGCCTTCAAGTAGCATTTATCTATTTTGTGTGTAAAACGTTACCAAAATATTCTATCTGGTCTGAAGTGGACAGAAAGTACAAACCTGGCTAGTGAGGCTGCTGAAATACTTAAAAATGAGGAAAAGGAGATAAAAGGTGAAAAAAATGCAAAGAGACAGCAGAACAGACAGTTTATTTGTCTTCTGACTTGTCAGAGGATATCACTTAGTGGGTGGGAGATGTAAATAAGAAACACGATAAAGTTGTAGATCAGCCAGTTTAATTTAAGTCGAGAAAAAACTTGGATGAGTAAGTAAGAAGTAAACAACAGCAAAAATCTGGAGGTGGAGGTGGCAGAAGAGGACATGGCCCCCATGAGGATTTACTTTTAGTTTCTGTACTCTGTGTGTGGCCCTGGAAAGAGTATTCAGCAGATTAACAGTGCAGGAGGAGGAGCTTTTTCAGGCATCATACTCTGAAATTTCAGCCCAGTAAGGGGAAATTCAGACAAGATAAGATTACGACTGGAAAATCCCAAGTAAAGTTTACAAAGTAAGCAGGATTATTCCTTCCTAAAATTTCCAGACAAAGAGAAAGCAAAGCAATATTACACCATAGCCAATCAACTCTTTTGGTTTTGGATGCAAGTATAGAAAAGTACCAGGTCCACCTGGTTATGTCCTCTGTAGACTAACCCAAAAAGCGTGGTGCCTTTTCAAGTGTGACTCCCACCCTTGATACCTATGAGAATCTGGATGTTCAGAATTCATTTTGGCATCACCAGTGAGAGTATTTTAGGGCCAATAAAGCCTTGCTGAGTTCAGCTTGAGAAAAACAATCCTTACGATGAGGTATGAGCAAGAGAAATAGCTACTTAGAATATCACTGTCAACCAAAGAGGAAAAAAATAAAGACTCTGGCTCTCATCTATCATACCCAAGTGAGCAGGACTGACTCTGGACACAAATGCATATTTAATAGCTTTGGAAGTGGTATTATCACAGGTGCAAAGCGGGCAGGAAGGTGTAATTGCTTGTTCCTGCAAAGCCTTGGCGTCGCAAGATACATTATGCTGTTGTTTGCATCTACCACCAATAGTATTGCGTTTATGCAGGCAACAGCAGGATCCAAAATAACCTCCCACATTTCCCATTATTTTTTTTTTCCCTATTTGCGAATGCAATTAACTTATTCACTGGGAAAGCTAAAGATCATTTTTTGTAAGCAACTTCTTGCTAACATTTTGGCTTTGGAAGTGACAAGGAAATACGGTGGCGTCTACATCACTTGGTAGTAAGACCGACTGAAGGAAAACTTCTGTCTGCTCTGCTCGTTAGTCCTGATTGCTCTTCACCTGTATGCATGCCTGTCTCATAGCTGGTACTGTATATAGATTCAAAAGGCAGTTAGTCAGCCTTTCATGATAGGATTATCTGTGTATATTGGAAATATATAATGCTTAAATTTAATTCGTTAACTTTTCCTAGTAACTTGGGGCAACAAAGTTCACACACACATTCCTTAATTTATTTTCACTTCATCTCTCGGCAGTACAGGACCTTCAGATTCTCTCGAGCTAAGCATCATCGTGTGGAGCCCTGAGAGAGATCTGATGAGCTGAAAAAGAAACAAAACCAGAGTAAGTTTTGATTCTTAGAGCAGGTTGGATATTAGAAAGACCTCTTTCTAGGCAATTCTTTGAAAAAAATTCTTTGAAAAAAATCTAAATCAGTAACAAATTAAGCTTAAACTTTCTATGACTTTGATCACACCAGTTATCAAAAGGGAAAAAGCCAGAGCACATCAAATGCAATTTGCAACAAATCCTGGGTACAGCTTGTTCTGCCATCCACTGCAATCAATAAAAACCTTTCCCTGATGTTAATAGTCTGGGATTGAGGCCTGCAAAGTGAACAGCTTTATCCTGATGATGGAGTTGTGCACTATTTCACCCAGTTTGGCAGATATTTTGAGCCAAAATAGAAAAATCGACCAAACAACTGATTTGCAAAAGGTTACAACTGTAGAAATCCATTTGAAAAACGATAACTTTTGCATTTTTTTTTCAGGTTGGTATTTGATCATGTAAGATTAATTAAAAAATAGATATTTCTCAAGTCTAAAAACTATGTTTGTGTTAAATATGTTTTGCTATGAGTAATGTAGACTTTCTGTGGGTGGATTAGAATCAGTTCTTAAAGGAATTCAGTGGTATAAACCCATCTAAAAGCCCTACAAAATTCTTGCAAACATTGATGCTGAATCAAGAAAAGCCTACTTCTTCTAACAAACGTTTAAGCTTTTGACCTGACTTAAATATTTGGTTCAAAATTATAACTCTCTAAAAAAGATTTTTTAAAAGTGGATAATGGGATGTTTACTTATGATTTCTAAGGAGGCATATGGACATGTTTGTGAAATATTTTTCCCCCTATTTAAAACTTAAGTGTTTTCTGTCATGTCCTGAGTTATACACCTTGATTACTTGCAAAACTGACATACCAGTTAAGTTACTATTAAGCAAAGATTTTGTTGGCAGTGTTGTTCATAGGAAAATACGTAATGAAATTTGAGATTTGTTATTTTTCATTGTTAGGTTTAAAAAGGATGTTACCATTCCCTGAAGGGGGGGACAGCAACATCTAACTTTTTTAAAATTACACATTTAATTGTGCTTCCTTGGAAATTTATTTTTTACGTGGAGTTTTGGAGCTGTCTTCAATGACAGAAATAGCAAAATTATTTTCAACCTAAGGTGAACTATAAGGAGAAGAAAGAAAAACATGGTATTTTAATATTTTTTTTCCTCTAGGACAGGCAGATTTGGGAGTCAGCCTACGATACCTGATTAGGGGATCCTCACTAAACTGAGGAATCCATAGAGTAAAAAACAGACTTCAAAATAGGTGAGTGTAATTGACAGTATTTAATATACGGGAGCTCTGGCAAGTTCCTAAAATCATGGAAGGAAATTGCATGGCGTTTTTTCCCAGTTCACACGGACAGTCAAACATGCATGTTCGTGCCCTGCTGACCAGCAAAGTGCTTGTTGAGCTGCTGAGTACGGCCACCGGTGGTGTGGACCGCCAGAGCTTCAGCAGCTTCTGCTGAAGTACAAGGACTCACAGCGTCTCGTGAGTTAAGAAATATTCCGCCAACTTCTATTAAACCGACCTTTTCACTGCTAAGCACCTGGTTTATGTAAGTCTCATGAAAAAATTCAGTCATGACTTATCTGCAAGTCTCATCATTTTCATTCACTCGAGGTTCACGGGAAGTAATCATTCAAGAAAGAAGCTATCAATAATGTTTATGAAAATGGCTTGTCAGATGTCAGAACGCTTGCAGATACGAATGGAAGTGCATGCTGCGCAGGCTTCTGAAGAAGGTACTTAGTCTGATCCCAAATACTTGATCTTATTGTGTAACTCCCAGAATAAATCAAATCCAGCTTAGTGTATCTCTTGCTGGTTGCTTTGCGTATTCTCTCTTTTGCTCCAAGTTATTCTCTCTTTTGCATATTCTCTCTTTTGCTCTGGGATTTGAGAGTTCTGTAAGAGAACAATTGTCGTTCTGACAATACAGCAACAGTAGCAATACCAAAACTTTGAGGGCATTTTATATTCAGATGTCTAATTGTGCATGTATGTAAAGAGGGCAAAGTCACAGAGTCATTTGGTACAGCTACTATACACATAAACTCAAATACATTTTAAAGACAATGGCCAGTACTGCAACTGAGCCTATCCTTGCACAGAAAAAGACGTCCTCTTTTCTCCAGATGAGTTCATGTGATTCATCTGTTCCACCAGAAGGAGTCAGGGCACAGTGGTTTTTCCTTAGTTGTCTATTTTGTCAATGACAATTTTGTCACTATCTCCAAATTCAGTTACTCCTTACAGAGAGACAGGAGTAGGATAATGTAACTTTTAAAATAATTGGAGTGTTTTTTCATGTTTAAGTGGTAATTACTTTTGAAACAAAAGTTATGTTTTCTTTCTTTTGTATTCGTTTCACAATAGTAAAAGGAAAAGTATTAGAAGCCGAAATAAAACACGTGCCTCTTACTTAGTGGGTTGTGAAAGTAAAGCAGCCTAACACACTCTAATTGAATAACGGATTATAATGGAACACATTTTTCTTTTTTTAAAGATACTTCGGTTTCTGTGTGCTCAATTTAGAATAACTTACTACCTCCTTAAAAAAGTTATGTGATTAGCAATTATTAAAAACCAGGACCTAAAAATTAATCTTAAAATCAGTGTCAAAAACTGTGTCAGTCAAAAGCTGTTAGATATCTTGTAAAAAGTTTCCATTATTAATGTCAGTTTCTGTTTTCATTTTGTCTTAAAAAAGTTATTAAACAAAACTTTAGTAACAGTCTTTTAAAGGCTGAAACACATACATAACTCTGAAGAGTAATTACTGACTTTTCCATGTATGTGAAGAATCTTTGTACTGATCGCTGTTTTTCAGCAGTTATCATTTGTCAATGCTCACTGAATATTTTACGTATTTTTATCATGTCTGCTTTTAGGCAGTTGTATGATTAACTCATTGTGTTAAGTGGCTGTTAATTTATATGATTGACATTGGTAAATACATGATCCTTGCCTAGTATTCAGTAAAACTGATGACTCATAAGTGGCTGTTAATTTATATGATTGACGTTTGTAAATGCATGGATTGATCCTTGCCTAATATTCAGTAAAACTGATGACTCGTATACTTTTTATGAACTACTTACTGCTTGCCCAAATGTTTTCCCTCAGAAAACAATCATGATAATATTGTGTGTAAAACAGAACTGAAAGCAGAACATGGTAAGAATTTCCTATCAGCCTTTTTAACCAAATTTAAAGCTTCTGATGTGGAGCTGCTAGGGTGGCCTTGTGTAGCGAGAGTGAGAGAGGGGCTGTGGTTCGTCTTTCCTGTCTAGATCAGTGAGTTGTGTGGTTTTGCTTTGTTGGGGAAACTTGCCTTTGGTTGTCCGAGGGCAAGGGGAAAGAGAGCCACCTAAGTGTGTTCTTCTGTCAACCTGAGCAACATATTATTTGTGAACGATGCTGTAGAATCATAGAGTGGTTCAGGTCGAAAGGACCTGAAGATCATCGAGTTCCAACCCCCCTGCCATAGACAGGGACACCTCCCACCAGCCCAGGTTGCCCAAGGCCACGTCCAGCCTGGCTTGGAACACCCCCAGGGATGGGGCCTCAACAGCCTCTCTGGGCAACCTGTGCCAGTGCCTCACCACCCTTAAAGTGAAAAACTTCTTCCTAATGTTTAATGTAAACCTGCCCTCTTCCAGTTTATAGCCATTCCCCCTTGTCCTGTCACTACATGCCCTAGTGAAAAGTCCCTCCCCAGCTCTCCTGTAGCCCCCCTTTAGGGACTGGAAGGCCGCAATAAAGTCTCCCTGGAGCCTTCTCTTCTCCAGGCGTTTATGTCACTGTAGATGCATTTATGTCACTGTTAGAGAATAAAAAAAGAGAGGGACTGAGTAGCAGAGGACATCTTGTTTCTCTTTTGTACTGTAAATGTAAAACATCAGTAATATAAAACTGTAAAAATTGACACTGTATATTGACAAAATATCAAACATTGATAATGCTTTAGCTACGTATGTATAGTCACATATGTCTGTGCATGCAGTTTCTTGATGCTTGGCACTTAATAAAATACCTAAATTCCACAATATAAGTGTCAAAGTAAATGTTAAATATAGCCTGCAAAAATTATCTTGTTCATAAATTTGCCTAGTACTATAGAGATCTGTAACAGTATAATGTATGCACCACTATGCCACAATCTGTTCTCAGTGATGTGTCTTCAGTACATTGAACAATGACTATTTTCATCACTGGTGATAATTCTTTTTCATTGATTAGCAGAGATTTGATGTTACTGTAAATATCAGAATAACATCTTGAGGGGACTATATTATTTACTTGTATATTTCAGAAATAGAGAGCATTGACAAAATTAAGGATTAAAACATGAAAAAATGTTTTTTTCTTTTAACGGAGCTAGATAAGAGCTGAAATGCATTCAGTGTTCTTTGCAGTTCAATACCTGCTTGCAAATCCAGAATGTGGTTGATACAGCTCTTGGCCAGAATTTTACATTGGAGTGTTTTGCTGTTTCTTCCTTATGTTTATATTAATTATTTCTGGACAGTTTTGAAAGTATTCGTTGGCTTTCTACTGTTCTTGTGTCTGAAGCCTTCTAAGAAAATTCTTATTCCTGTTTTGGGTCAATATCCAGGAGAAAATGCAAATGGATTTGCATCAAAGAGCGTTTGGCAGAAAACTTGCAATTAAATAGTGATATTGAAGATTCAAATGGGAAAGCTTTCTTGTAAAAAGCTTTCTTGGTTTCTAGAATTTCTTGCCAAAATACTACTGAAGCCAGGATTTTGCAGCTTGTGTCTGTCTTGTGGAACCAGGGAGGACTTCCCAGGCGTGGTGTGACTCCATACTGGAACGAGATCGTCTGACAAGTCAGATTCCCCCAGGAGCGGGATGCACATTCATTTTGGCAAGAACCTGGCCTAAAGTTAAGGTAAGACTTACTTAAGTGGGGTTGTCTATTAGTTCATGAGCAACTTCAGAGATAAAAACGGTCCTTTCAAACTATTCAAAATTTAGTAATGTTTAGTGTGTAGAGTGAATCGGCGAGAGCATTCAAGTCATTTCCTTGTAAGTCAATAAATGGGACCATTTGTATGTTAACTGGACTTTGACTTTTCTCAGTCACTGTGGAGCTGCTCGCTCTAAGGATCATTTACTGTGATAATTCCAATTCCTGCATGCATAAAACCCCCATGTCAAAAAACCTGAACCCTTTTTAAATGGCCCAGTGCTTTAAAACAAGTCTTCATATAACCTGGATCTTGCGATAACCCAAACTCAGAGGCAAGGACGAATGATAAAGACAGAAGGGATTAAGGGCAGAGTAGGTAGATGGGAATGAGAAGGAGAAAATCACAAAGAAAGTAGCAGCTCTGGGAGAAGCTCACTGTTAAAGCACAGCTGTTGCTGAAGCAAAGTTTGGGGTCAATCCTCTGTATTTTGAGAACTTCTAAGATGTTTAAGCAAGGAGCCTTGTAATTTTGACTTCTCAGGAACCATTTATTGCACAATCTACAGCATCAT
Organism: Charadrius vociferus; assembly: GCF_000708025.1. Lineage (NCBI taxonomy): Eukaryota > Metazoa > Chordata > Aves > Charadriiformes > Charadriidae > Charadrius > Charadrius vociferus. The sequence continues at coordinate 753,557 of NW_009647006.1, read as the reverse complement.
TACGTGATTACTCCCTGTGAGGAGTTCTGAGGAGATCATATAGGAAGCCCCTGCTAATATTCAGTAGTTATTTGAAGGTGCATTCAGTGCTTTTAACGTAACACTTGCTTGGCCACAAAACCAGAGGAAGAAAAGGCTACATGCAGAAAGAAACACACCTTATAGATTTGATCTGGAAACCTGTCTGGCCATGGAAGTGCAAACCACAAAACATGCAGTTAGCCTTTCTCATTATAAAAAGTATGTTAAGCTTTGACCTCCACGGAAGACTAATATCGCAGGACTGGTTTGTGTTAACAGCCCAATACTAGTTCAGACTGTCACACCTCTAATTAAGTCTGTTCCAGTCTTTCTAACATATAAATTCAGCAAAAGCACATGAACGTTAGCCAGAACGTTCAATAGACTATTTAGTATATTATAGTGAATTTGTATTAAGGGAGTTGAGGGCACGTGATTTTTAATGCACTATTTCTACCTCCTTTCTTTGCGGGCTGTCATAGACCAATTCATTTAATATCCCCAAGTCCCTGAAAGATGACAGAAATATGAAGAGAGTAAGCACATGGATTTCTGAAGGTCTAATAATGGTTTACAAGTTGTGATGGTTGGTTTGTTTGTTTGTTTTTTAAATCAAATTTCAATCTTGGTAGATTTGCAGAATGCAGAAGATGCTGGGCTTGTTTATTTTTTTCCCCCTGAAAAGGGGAGAATGCTTTTTGTTTGCTTATACTGTCTATTTACAGGACATACTATACTGGCAGTCTCAGGCAGCTGGACAAAGAGTGGGCATCTCACGACAACTTATAAAGGTGATTTTTGTTTTATTAAAATGAATACTACCCTGAAGCAGATGAGAGTGAGAGTAGATTTGACTATATCGTACACATTAATGAAGCAGAAATCTATTTTGGAAAGACAATATATTGAGAAATATAATGAAAATTCTTTTACTCATTTCTTAATTTCACATCTCTTTTCTGTGTGTAAACAATTTTTTGTGACAGAAGGTTCACATATTAATTTACATGGTATTAAAAGGGGGTTATTGATTTTTAAAAATATAATAAAGTTTTGAAAAAGCAGCCTGTAATACTTGGGGGGAATCACAATAAATAAATCTGAGGCTGTAAGTTCTCAGATACCATTTCAGATACTAATATTGTCATTAAACAATCTTGTTAGGTTTGCAAGATGGAAGAAGCTGCAAATGGCCAGAAGAGAGAGAACAAAGGGAAATGCAGGATGGTACTTCCAAAAGTAATCGTTCAGGAGAGAATTATTGCCAACCTAAATCCTTAATGGGAGGAAACTGCACAGAAGGCAGAAATGACTGAAATGACCTAGAGATGACAGCGCCTGTAAAAATGAGGTAAGCGCTAATGATGCAGTACAGAGGGAAAAATGCAAACGCACCACATTATGGATAAACGGATAGACAGTCCCCGTTTCTGTGGCACCATTGAGACCATCTGAAAAGGCCTTGTTGGCAGATAGTAGTGGTAAGGAGAAAGGTAACGACACAGAATGCTCAGAAGGAATTCGGAAGTGAAAAAAAAACCCAAATGGGAAATTGATTAAAATTGTTAGAACATTTTTTTTTGTAGCAGTAGTAGTATTAAAATTCTTTTTATTGCTTGTACGATTATCTGAATTACTTAGTTTGAACAAAAAAAGCCCCAACAAATTCTATTTTAGAACTTCAGAATATATTGAGAGAAAATACTTTGGCTTTTTCTTTTTTTAGCTTTGAGTATTTCTTCTAGGAAAACATTTTTATTTAAGTAAATATTCTTATCATAAAGACTATTTCTAACCCATAATCAATCTTTAAATACCCACGTAAACACATATGTGTGAGTGTGTGTGTTATGTTATTTTTAATTTTTTTCCAATTGTCATATTACTGATGTATTGAAATTCACAGTGACTCAAGAAGAAAGGCAGACTGACTAATGTATATTATTCAAGTAGCAATATTTGTCAGCATATAAAAATGACACTTCAACAAGGCAACTCTGATTCCCTCCAGCTACAGAGTATTCAGAAGCAGGAAAAGGGCATGAGAGCCTTACAATAGGTATAATTACAGGTTAAAAAAACCCAACCAACCAACCCCCTCTTTCCTCATGCCCTGTTTTTTTTAAGGCACCCCTATGAAAGATGCCTGTGCAGCATCACTCTTAGCCCTTTCTGCTGAAGCCAGCAGACTCCTGGACTTTGTTACTTTTGAAGCACTAAGGTATCACAATCTGGTAGCAGCTACTGAGCAATTTGGGGCTTATGCACTTTGACAAGACACTGTTTATTTTATAAATTTCTTAATGAAAGCTGGAGGGGAATCCGCTTTGCTCTTTGATTTTGTTTTTGGTTTGGGTTTTTTTGTTTCTTCTTTTTTTCCCCCTTTCCAAAGTGAGTATATAAGACTGACTCAGTAACCTCCCAAGGACCCTCTCTTCCATCTAGCTGCGGCTGCGGACAGTGGAAAGCAGAGAGTTGCCTTTCCTCCCCTGGCAAGAAGGACCAGCACATAAACGACAAGCTGACAGGTATTGGAGTTAGAGTCTAAGGACAGATTTGAATTTGATCTAGAATGTAGGTATGGCTGTGTTTAACAACTTACATAGATTGCTGCTTGAGTTTCTCTAGCTTAGGGGGTTTTAATATTTTTTCTGGTTTGTCTTCTATGGCATGAAGGCGTTGTGGTTGGAGACTGCTGGGTTCTGTTCAGATGTGAAAGACATATGGAAAAGCACTTCAGGCTTCTTGGGCACAGATAATATATTTAGGAAAAAAACAAAGAAGTTACTTTTAAGGTTTATTTTTTGGAAGGAATATCTTTCAGATAGTATCACTGAAAGAAACTGGTCCATTGTGATTTAGGCCAAATGGGCTACTGAGGAGCTGGGGGACCCCAGATGGGACTGACAGATGCTCCCCTCTACCCCTCTTCAAAGAGAGAGGCAGAGGAGGAAAAAGAGACTAATGAGTTTAGAAGGAACTAAACTACTTTAATGAAATGTTAATAATAAAATAAAAAAGAAATAATGAAATATATACAAAACCGTATCAAGCTCCCAAGATGACCATCACGACACCGGCTGGCACTGGGGCAGTCCCAGGCTGGACTCAGTGACAGACGGGAACTGGATTCTGGATCTGCATTCAGGATCAGGATCAAAGGCAGACGAAGAGAGTCTTCCTCAGACGTCGGCCATTGAAGGAAAAGAGCTCACCCTTTGATCCCTCAGCCTTTATACTGAGCATGAGGCAGATGGGATGGAATACCCCGTTGGTCAGTTTGGGGTCACCTGTCCTGTCCGCTCCTCCCCGCAGGTGGGACCCCACTATGCTTTTCCGCTTCCGACCCTCCAACGGGGCAAATAACAAAGTTGGCTGCCCTTGGGTGTTACAGCAATAAGTATAAGCAGGAGCCTCTCTGCATACCATGCCTGGGCATCAGCTATAAACGTAGGTCTGATCACCCTGAGAGAGCGAACGTTGGCTGCACAATATGCTGTTCATTTCAGTAGTTAGAGAGGCCCAGCTGAGAAGCGAAGTTACTGAACAAAATTGGTTCCGTTTTACCTCAAACCAGGACACCCATGCAAACTTACCATTTACTTATCAAGGTTCTGCGCTCAGTTTTCATATGGTGTTTTAAAAATCCACCCCTACTCCCCGCTTTGAAATTTTGAAGGGAACTGAAGACAAAAAAATGGATTTATTGTCGGCGATTGCTCAGAATCTGGATGTTACTGCAAACTCAAAGTTGCCCAGAGAAGCTTGAAATCTCTCAGTGTCCACCTTTGGCAAGGAAGGATTGTGACTGAGACCTTAAACTAAAAGCTCTTCAAAAGGCAACAGTGTCAAGCAACACTGAAGGGGCAAATATTGTGATGCAGCTGAATGTCATTGGGAGGCAAGGTGCCACATAATGAACGCCAATTGTTTTTTTAGGATCCAAATGGGAAAGCGTAAAAGGCTGCGAAAGCTTTAATTTATGATTTGTTCATTTAAAGCTTCAGACCATTAAGTACCCATTAAATCACTATTTTATATGCTGCTAAGTGCATCTCTATCATTAGAATAAAAAGATTGGTTTAATTCACCCTGTATCAAATAAAACATTTTAATTGAGGGCGTTTGTGATAACAAATTGACTGGAATGGGAAAGTAAATCAATGCGGAGTTCTGACAACAGGGTATCTTTGTGAGTTTGCTTTTAGCATCTTGTCCTTGCGTGAACAGTTATATCATATATGTGTTTATTTGTGTTTCGATTTCAATTACAAAGAATCTACCCCAAATATAATTTTCATTACACTGGCAGGGTTCCCTAGACTCCTATCTTTCATACTAACTTTTACTGATTTTTACAGATTATCTCTTTTTAACCATTTTGTACTGTGCTCTGGCTTCACTGCTAAGGGCCTCCATTGCGTAGGCTGTGTCCTGAAAATGGGGCGTAGAAACAGATGAGAAAAAATTGTGCGTTTTCCTTCCCAAGGATATTTCAGTGGTTGCTTTTATTTCAAGAGAAGACGTAGTTTTAACAGCTGCCTTCAGAGCGTGGAGATTTCAAAAAACATTCATTTGGAAATGTTGACATATTTTGTTTTGGCATTTTCAATTGAAATAAAGCACTGCGTTCCTGAAACTGAAGTGGGGCTGAGAAATACTCCTCCCAGGTTGAGGCAGTTGAAATACCTGCATCTGGATAATGAACTACACGACTAAATCATCTGCCACAATTTGAAGTTCTTCCTTACTTGTGCTAAAGATGTCTGAATTCCCAGAAGGCAGTATTCTAAGAAAACGCAGTTGACAATCATTGATTTTTAGGCAAAATGCGCTGTCCTGTTTAGTACAATAAATTGTTCCAATTTGGTGAAAACAGACCCAAGACTCAATTTTCTGAAGAAAAATTTGGCATTAGGAAAATACTTCTAAACATAATTTTGAGGTAAAATTGTTTCCTAATAGTTCTGAAATTGAATTCTGTGTCAACATATGCATCTGAAAAGGTCACCTTCTGTCTCAGGAGCTGCTGGGTTGCTTTTGTAATGACTATTTCTCATTAATGGGGAGGTTCTCAACTGTGGGAAGGAGAAACTGAAAAGCAGGAGGGCTGAAGAGAAATACCTATAGCAATCTGCAGCCTGCAAAGACAAGTAAAGGGCAATCCCGCAGATCCTGGCTCAGACATGCTAGCCAGTTAAGCAATTACGTTATCCTGGGCTTCTCGGAGTAGCTTTTTCTGCCAGCCCATCTGCTCTTCTCCTTAACTTCTTCTGTAAGTTTTCTACTTGCAGCAATTCCATCTTCCCCAGAGTTGCTTCTCCATCACGTTTCTACTTTCTGGCTCTGTCTTTCCCCCAGCTTCTTCCCTATTATTGGTCAAATAACAGCAACACGTCATTAAGAATTGGTAGACAAAAGACCTTACATTTTTGTGTCTTATCTTCTGTGATTTTTCAGTATGCTGTTAAAATGAGCGTTTAAACGATGTTTATTTTCAATCTGGTTTTAGCGACCCTCCTGCTTATCCATATGTGAATAATTCCTCTAACAATTTTCAAATTCAGTACCTTAAAACGTTTTCAACCTAATTCAATGTGTGAAGCAAACGTATGTACTTGCTGGGAATTTGAAGAAGAATTATTGTTCATAGGGTGAAAGGGTATTTTTAAGACAACATTTGCTTGTTCCATTAAGCTACTGGTTTGTTTTTTGGTTTCGGATGTTCTTTTGGGTTTGGGTTTTTTTTGGTTTTTTTTTTTTTGGATTTCATTAGTCTGTATTTGTCACTTATATAGATAAATGTGGGGTTTTTTACTGGAAGAGATAGAGGTGTGATCATCCCACTCTGCTCAGCGTTTGTAGGCACCACCTGGAGTTATGTTTCCAGTTCTAGTCCCCACGATTCAAATAAGACACGGACAGCCTGGAGAAAGGTCCAAAGGAGGGCCATGAAGATGATCCAAGAGCTGGAGAATCTGCCCCGTGACATAAGACTGAAGGAGTTTGGTCTTTACACCCTGGAGAAGAGAAGGTTCAGGGTCTCCATTTTCCAGTACTTAAAGAGTGGCTACAAGGAGGAGAGAGGCTCTCTCTTCAGAAGGAACCAGGTGGAGATGGCAAGGGGCAACGAGTACAAGTTGCGCTGGGAAAGGTTTCATTTTTTTACAGTGAGAATAATCAATTACTGGCACAACCTCCCCAGGGACCTGGTGGAGTCTCCGTCAGTGGAGGTTTTCACGTCGAGACTGGACGGGCTGCTAGATAATCTCATCTAGGCTCCTTTTTCCACAAAAGGTTGGACCAGATGATCTTTTGAGGTCCCTCCCAGCCTGGGCTGTTCTATGATTCTTTCTTTTTAAGAATTGAACCAAAGATAGAATATGCCACAGGAAAACCTGAAGCACTTAAAGGAAGAGGAAAGGCTACCTTGAAGAGGACTTTAGTGCATGTTTCACAACAGTAGCCCTCTAGCATTTTGTGGGGTTGTTCTTTTTTATACCAGATCCTAAAATTCAGCAACTGCAGAGCAGATTTATGCACGTTTTCCAGGTATCAGAGAACAGACTTGACTCTGGGTTGCAGTTTTTTGGTGGGTTTTTCTTTTTTCCCTTTAGCAGACCTTTTGTTTCTGCACATAGAAAATCAATCTTCTTTAATGCATTGGGAAACTCTCTCTCTTAAGACTTGCTGCCTTTCACTTTGGGTTATCCTCTCAGCCAAATCCTGTGAGATTATAATTGATTTTAAAAGTCAGCAGCAAAAGTATTTGATCTTTAGGTGACAAACAGTCAAAGGGGAGCCCTCAGGATCAGTGTTAAACGTCAATGAAATTAGATTCATGCTAGGATAGGCAGGTTACAAAAATTCAAATTAGGCTGTAATAGTGACAGTAATAAATGGAAACTCAGCAAAATGAATCTATTAGTCAACAATATGTAATGTCATAAACATGAACAAACGATTATGGAGCAGCTCAGGCCTGAATTAAAACCAAACTAGCTGAAACAAGCAGTATCATTGAGATGGATAAATAAATTTATTCAAGTGGATATAACGACACTTACGTTAGAATAAAAGCCAAGGTTTTAACTGATCTGTTGAAGATAATCTGGACATCATCAGTCAAAATGGGCTGCGTGCACTGCTACTGGTACCAGGATGTTGAACCCTGTTAGAGCTGGAGGGAATAACACGTTGTAGGCAGCCAAAGTGGTTAAAAAAATCTTCGTCGGTTGTACTGTAAAAAATGTGGGATGGAACTAATAAGTTACAAGCAATTTTCTCTGTTGTTTACAAGCAAGAGTGGTGGGGCTGTTTACTGTTGTGCTATCATAAGCTACTACACTCAGTACCATTTGTGCCAAAACAAAAAAAGAACATGTTACCTGACAACTAAAGAAAGGGCCGAAACCTCTTGGTGGTGGTGGTTTTCCTCTTTCTCTTGCGGTGCTTTAAAGAATCTGTAGAGAAAACTAGAGAGAGCTTAGTGTAGGGCCTCAGCAACATTCTCATGAAAATATGCAAGCTATTTAGCATCAAGAACACCCAAAAAAATACTGGTATGCAGAACGGCAAGGCAACCTTAGCAAAACCCAAGGCTGAATTAGATTGACCCGGCACAAAAGAGCACAAAGCGGCCTGGAGCCACTTAGCCACAGGGAAGATGTACAGGACGCTTCAAGCCTCTCGACGCAACCTCAGATAAAGCAACAAGAAGACTGCTTCCAGGAAGACAACCTTTCACGGCATGGAATCTACTTCTTGAACCATAAGAAATATGAATAATGAGAGAAAAAAATACGTGGTTTCTGGGAAAATATTAACTAATTAATTAAATGGTATGGCACAGAGTATTACGTTGTACTCTTACATGCAGCTTATTTTCAAACAATGCAAAACATAGCGATGAGGGATTTTAAGACTAACTTTATCAATGCTATAAAAAGTTGCAATTTTTCTGTAAGGTCGAGTTTTCCACATTACACCTGTAACATCTTCAGCAAATGAAGCAAAGAGTACAATGTTGATTCTTCTGCAGCAAGAATGCTAAATGAAAATATTTGAAAAGTTCAACTGTAATACACAAATAGATTAAGAGATGCGTAATGCTGAAACAAAAATTTGAAGTTGTGCATAAAAATGAATGCTACCACTTAAGTCATGCAAAGTTTTACTCTTTTTTTTGACATATATGTTGGCAGAAAATAAGCAATTATTTTCTTTCTTACAGGTTTAGAACAGTAGGTGACTCGTGTTAGCAGCAGATCGGAGGTGCCTCTACATGCAAAGCAGCAATTCTGTTGGATTCATCATACGTTTTGGATCACCCTGTTGTAAGTTGAAAACATTTGCACAAACGGCTTGTATTATTTCTTTTCTGTTATCTGTGACCCTCTCACAATCTTGCTTCTTCAGATTGTCTATTTTGTAACTGGAAAAATTGATTACTGAGCTTTATTTCTCACCTAAGATGTACTTAATTGGGATGGACCAGATTTCAGCTGATTCCCCTTTGTTCTTCTGGAAGTAGGAAACAGCATGCCAGATCTTGCATATCAGTCCACTTCTTTATGGGAAGTCAGTAACTCCACAAATATAAATACAGGTATAAAAATCAATCTAATGTGTTTAAATGACAAGGGAAATAAATGAGGAGTAGCTGTGCAATACGAGAGTACAAAAGCAAGTGTGGATTTATTTTTCATTCCAAACCCAAATGTTTAATCATCGCAGATGAAAAGTAGTGCACTAAATTTAGTCCACTCGTGTAGTTCCCTCAGTGCATGGAACACGTTCGTGCCTGTGAAGTACACATTATTCGAGTTAACGAAAAGCCTTCTACTACTGCTTAGAACGAGGTGCCTTCTAAATCTTTTATTAGTGCTCTGAAATCTAGGCCTTCTCCAGCCTCCGATAAACCAGTGGAACACATTTTATTGACTTGGAGGAAAGCTGGCTGGAATCAATGGCTTGAATGTCTTTCCACCCTCATTCCTTCTTTCCAGTTTTCGTCTCGGTGTTGGCTTTCCTATCTGTACCTCCAGGCGACGCAGGGAGATAGGCAGTTAACTCAGGCACAAATGAAAAGTCAACATAAACTGAACAAGTCCTGTTCTTTTATTTAATGTTTTCAAGCTTGTGAGACGTTTTAGAGGGCACCTCAGTGACTTTGTGAAAGCTGGTGCCCTTGTAGCACTCTGCCTTGGCCGTGTTCTCAGTCCCGTTTTCAAGGGCTTTCTGTTGTTTTTCCCTTGGCTGTACTAAAATCTGCTTGTTGCCTTGACAAATATTTGTTTCCGTTTCCGTGTAAGTAAACATCTAACATAAAATTGTTTCAGGATTCAGTATTCAGATGACTGCTGTGCTGCTGCTTACCAGAGTTCAAAACCTGGGCAAATAGCAATTTGTTTGGGCTGAATAAGTAATACCTTATTTTAGAGGCCACAAATAGCCATGTAATTATTTTGAATTAAGAAATTACCATATCATTTCAGGCTCATTACATGGGTATTTATTCTCAGCAGATTGTATGCAGACTGTTACAATAGTAACTAGTGTAACTTTTATTTTAAAAGGGAAATAGAGTAGGGACGTGCTTCTGGTGAGCTTAAAGTCCTTAAAATGGGAGTTCCACCACCAGTGTGTGAAGCTCAAGTTGAAAAGTCTTTCTCAAGTTGAAAAGGCTTAGTATTCTTGCATAACTTTAGTGAAGAACTAGCCTGCAGTGTGCTTTTTATTTTGCTCCTTTTCATGTGACATAGCAAAGAATGGATAGTAAACTACACAATCCTTATGAGGAAGGGCAGAACCCCTTCAAATGGCTGAAGGGACCGCTTATGTTTGTTTCAGCTATATTTCTAAAATAAACGGTCATAGCAGAGGTAAGTTTCTGATGGCCGTTATTCTAGTTTTTTCAAAATCTTCTCGGGAAACCAGCTGACCTGAAAACTGTGGCAATTCTGGAAGCTCTCCGTTGTAGCTGGGCTGTCGCAGGAGAAGTGCCCTGAATTCTCATAAGGGAACGCAGGAGCTTTGAGAGCCATAAATCAGGCAGAGACTCTGAGGACAAGGAGCTGAGTGCTGGCTCAGCTTGATAATCCTCATTCCTACCTGGAAGTCAGTAAGCAACACCCTCAGGGCTTGGTTCCTGGGCTCAAGCCCTGAGCAGCACGCCCTGAACTCCTTAGATCGGTGCTCTTATGGCTTTAGGGTGAGCCACAAGATTTCAGAACAATATTTATTGTTCCATCCATCATTTCTGTGCAAATGATGGATTTTTCAATGGGGAGGGAGTAGTGATAATTCTGGAAAATGTGTGTGGTCAAAATACCGAAATAGTAAAGTAAATACATATCCAGACTGGGTAATGATGTCTATGACTTGTGTGTCCCTAGTAAAGAGTAAGTAGTTGTAATTCTCTCAGTAACAGTCCTGGCATCGGTTGGGATATCCGTGGATTTTAGCATACTTTAATAGAACAATTAATTAACTGGTTTGTTAATGCTAATTCCCTTCCATTTTCTTAGTGTCCATCACGTTCCTGTGCTAAACCACACTGCGATGGTGGTGTGTGCTTCCACCTTTCTAGCCCTCACCTCTCAGGTGGAGGCTGCGAGTAGCCTCCCACCTTACATTCATCCAAGAGATGGGTGAACCGTGGACAGGGGGACCAATGACCTCTGATGGGTCTGATCCTGTGGCCACAATGAGTCTCCAGATCTCCGTTTCTCTCCAGCTTGTGCTGTAGTACACGCAGCTGGCCCGAGTCCCCCCCTTCCTTGGTTCCGCTTCCTCAAACAAGAGCAAGGTTGCTCTTGGTTTCCTTTCATGACTATAAATGCTTATTTAATCTCTCTAATCTTCTTAGCACCAGCTGAAAAGTCTAGCACACAAAAACGTGAGAAATATTTGCTGTGAGGTAGAAATTCACCTAGTCATAAAATAATTGCTTCTAAACTGTTAGTCATTCATGGCATGATTTTAATTGCATTATACTTATGGGATCATAATGAAACAGACTTCCAAATTTACCCTGGAGCACTTTTTCTGCAGTATTGGATTGGAAAGCTGTAATTTGAATAAATGAAATGAGTAACTGAAGACAGACTTTCCCTCTCCCCAATACGTCTCATTTAAAAAAAAGAAGACGAAAAGAAGAAAACTGTATCATTTAAGTAATTAGCAAGATGTTGACAAAATGCGGCAAGTGTACAGTAGATATTTGGTATCTCAGCTGAAAACAAATTAATAAAGCAGATTTCTGTACAGACAAGCTAAGCTTGTTTTCAGAAGGGAAATATTCTTATATTTGTACGATCAACTGAAGATGAAAGAGGCAGTGAAAGAAGAAATATTCACGAAAGCCTGGCAATGGCCTTGTTGTTCATTTGTGAAAGGGAGAGCTATAATATTCAAAAAGCCCTTAGGTGTATTATATAGCTGTCAGACCTTGGGTCTTAGAATAGAAGAGATAATGACTGTTTTTGCTGCTCGGCACAAGAGAAACCCAAAAGAGATGTTGAGGGATGGCAGTGTTTTGCTGTGATATGCAATAACAAGAAATTACCAAATTCTACCTCAGACCCTTCCCTGTTTTCTTGTCTGCTCCCATGAGGTTGCTCCGCTTGAGCTGGTTTTCTCAGCCACATTGGCAGTTTCCTCAAGTTGATAGTTTGCTCCCTATCGCGTAGTCAGGGCTTTGCTGAAAGTCACAAGGCGCTTCTCTATTCCGATTCACTGCGTTTCCTTCTTTGGTCTCATTCCTCTATAAAGCTGGCTTGATTTCAGTGAGTTAATTCAGGTCAGTGCATTCCTTCCACAGATGGTTGGAAACAGGCTTTTTTCCAAAGGTTTTGAGAATGAGCATGTCCAGTGAGATCGGGCCGCTGTTAAAGAGCTGAACATTGACCAACTCACCTAAATACAAGCTAATGAGGATGACGCAACTACGCATCTCAGATGCGTTTGTCAGATAAGTCATTTCATGGCAGACCACCCCTATATATGTGGATGCTGCCCTTGTTTGAAAATTTACCTCTAAAATAAAAGCAGCTCATGCCTTTACTCCACCTTCAAACTACTACGGATATTTTCTTACTTCTCAAAATCACTGTTTTTCACTGCTGGGAAGGAGAAGCATTCTTTCAGTGGCCTTTCCTCACCCCTGATATTTTACAGTACTCTTTGAAAAGGTACAGTGAAGAGTTGCCCTTCCGTAGTGACCCTTCACAATATATATCAATAGATGGTAGTAGCTGAATCTCATCAAAAAGATCATACCTGAAAAAATGTCATAATTGGCTTTTTCTTTAAGAAAAAAAATAATGAATGCCCTCTACGGATTAAAAAGAATGCGAGTTATTTCATAAAGCAGTGTCAAAGTACAATTTCCCTTTTTTCTTTCATTCTGAAAAGTATTGATATCAAGTTGCTTAAAACACCACCAAGTTTGCTGGAAGCCATAAACTGAAAGACTCCACAGTTCAAAAAAGGGATCAGAAACAAGGATCGGTTCAATTCAATGAGTCTTTCATTGTAACCTGGTTGGAGACCTGTTACTCATGAAATGGCCATGACATTCGCTTACAGATTATCGATACCTGTACTATAATTTTGGGTCGGCAAGTCCTGCATCCTAGATGGATTTACTTATTTTGCAGTTTCCCCAAATGTTTTGCTAATGCCAGTCCATATATTGTGCTCTTGTAAAGACACCTTAATTTCATTAATAACATAGTATCCTGTATTTGAACACATCTATTTTAGTATTTCCAGTCTGTATGAAAGCAAAATTTCAAAGTACTCTGTAAGCGCCATTGTTTTACTGGAGTAGGTCCAAAAAGTTAGTCTATTTAACCAGTAACTCTAGAATTTGGGACAGATTTTCAAGATATTCATGTATGTAATCTAATTTTCAAAAATTCCCACATGGATCAGGTAACTAACTCTTATCAGGATGAATCTGAATTAGGAAACAACTCTCTTACATGCTCCTCCGCATTCTGCTAGACACTATCTTCTTTTCAAAGGGCACATGCGTACTTGAAGAGATGTCCTTTTGTTATCAAGAGGGAGTGTGCAATATTTATTTACTATAGAAAGCATGAAACGAAAGAAATTTGTAGTTGGAAGTTATCTCAAGAGGTTATCTAATCCATTGTCTTTCAGTGTGGCAGAATCAAGAATATGTACATCTCGCATGGTCGCTACATCCTGGCCAAAAAAGAAAATTCTGCAATGATGTTGCCAGGCTAGTGGAAAAAACATAACAATTGGCTAATACTAGCGAAGGCGTTCCATAACACCAAGCCTCAGTCGTCTTCAGTGACATTTATTGTTCTCCTCTCATGACTTCTACTTATTTTACTGCAGTACAAAATTTACGATTCATCATTGTATTGCCGGAGAAGTTTTGACAAAATCAAAATCTTATCTTCTTCCAAAGGTTTGTGCATATGTATTATACATTTGAAGTGAAAACTCGTTTTAAAACATCGCACAGATTTTTAGATCACTTAGATTTTTCTCATCAGAAGTAAAACGTCACCGAAATCAGCATAAACCAGTAAACTAAAGCATATGGCTGTTGATGTATCAAAACTTCTTGAAGGGAAAAAAATAGCCCTGTGGCAGAAAATTTCTGAACACCATATCATCTAAATTCCTGCATTGATGGAAATATTTTCTGCTTTTTTGCAAGCAGATTTTTTTTTAATCTTGATCATGAGTATTTAAATTCTTTTGTTTATAATTCAAAGATCTTTTTCTTCTCCCTTTCTGCCAAGTGTTTAAGGGATGCTACAGTAAGAAACCTTCTGAACAGGTATATTTTTGTGACACGCATTTCTGTTAGCAGGCAGGGGAAACGCACTGCCTGGTAACTGGCAAACCAATATTTTCAGATTTCTAGTTCAGTTCAAAGGAGTGTAAAATGCTGGAAGCTTATGTCTTATTGTAGCTTATTGTCTACGCAAACTGTGTTGCGCTCTTCGAAAGAACAAATTTTTCCATGATATGTAAGGTACTCTCTATCTGGATAGAAACGTATTAGGGCAATTATTTTTTATGTGCTATTACGAAATGACGTACTTGTTGCTCTATCATTTTAAAGCTGTCATTTAATAATGTATTGGTATTACTATTTCAGGCTTTGAAAAGTATGAAGCGCTGCCAGACCCTGTTGTGTTACAGTCTGCCGACACTCGGAGCTAAACTATAAGTCCAGATCCCCAAAGTCCCCAGTTTCATGCAAGTACGGCCAATGGACAGAGACAAACAGGTAAGGAAATAAACCCTGTTGATCAGTGTGATTGGTGGATACCCCAACAAAACAATGACTTTGAAATATTCTTGAAATGCAAGGCACTTTGGCTAGGTTTACTGAAGAAGCAGCACAGATAGCGTTTCTTTAGGGCACCAGTGGGAAAGAAGTTAAAGAGCACGTGTTCTTGTCCACCTCAGCCTCTAGTTAAGATAGAATGCACCAGTATGGTATACATATCTACTTATATAATGATTTTTGCGCTCTTTGTCCTGATCTCTCTTTCTTTTACAAGCTAAACTACTAAAATAGATGTCTACATGCTTTTGTATGCAGTCTAAATAGATGTAATTTTAATCCAAAAGTGAATTTTACTTGCATATCTACAAGATGATACGGTGCATTCAGTTTACGTGAGATACATTTTTAATGATGAAAAAGAACCTTAAGTAAATGGGTGAAGAAAGCTATCCATCATTTTTCCCAAATCATAATACATGATTTGATTCAAACCTTCGTCAGCCACACAGCAGTTCATTTTCCTAAACTGAACATTAGCGGCAGCTGAGTAACGGTAATGTTGCTCAAAGAAAATTGAGCGCAAGCTGTTAAATGGTGCAAATAATATTACTATTGTCAGCAGCGTGGAAGTCTAAATTCCTTCAGCTGTTTCCAGAGGTGTATCCTGGTGTCCCTTCCTCTGCTTGCACTGTGGCACCGGCCACAGTTTCTATTCCCAGATCCAAAAAGAAAAAAAAAGATGTTTTAAGTGGCACGTGTTTTTCTCGGTTCTTTGAAAGGTCAAAGCTCAGATATGAGCTTTCCTGAAATCATTTTCAACACGTACTGAAGTGTAAGGGCAGAAATGAAGAGATTTAGCTTAATAAGATTAATCTTTATCTGCTTATATTATCTGTCTAGAGCAGAGCCTGAGTCTGTAAGCTGTAACCAGAGCTCCATTCTTGTTTTTCAGAGCATCATAAAGTCACTCTGTGCAAGTTTGTGTTTAAAGATCTGCTATGAAGCACTCAGCAGGATTTTTCTTTCTACAGACATTTTATGTAAGTAAGAAAATCTATCCTTACTTAATATAAAGAGAAAGAATCCCCAGGCTGGTAGAGGAGAAGGTGGATTTCCAAGGATTAAAAAACCAAAACAAACGCACTTTGTAATGGCTGAGCTTTAAAGAAAATTGTCTGATCCACTTTTCCAATATAACTATTTTTTCAGCCATGGGGTTATAGAAACTTTTTCCTGTAGTGAGAAATTCTCATCCATAGTTAAGCCCTTTCTCCAAAATGTATACTACATTATTCCAGCATAAAATTATTTGTTACTGCCAGTGAAAACTGGCAATATCAGATGGATAACATTAATTGTACAGATTAAGACTATGAGGTGTAATACAACATGCAGGCCTGTGTTTAAAAATAAAACTATCATTTCATTAAAAACTGTTTGTTATTTCACATCATCCAAATAACAAAAGATTGCTCCCTTAAATGTAAGTGCAGGTGTATGTAGTCAAGGTGGTGTTGGTATAGACACACAGCCACAATGATTTTGTACCTTTTAAAAATGTTTAAAGTTTTAGCTGGGGAAAAAAAAAACCAACAAAAAAAACCCCCAACAAAACCAGAAGAACTATCCATCCATTTCTATCTTTTCTTTGGTCACTTCACCCATAGAAAATTAAATATAGGAAAAAAAATGGAGGTAAACTCGTAATACCATGAGTTATCTTTGTTTCATATCATCTATTTCAAATCATGCTGTTCTTTTAGCTTTGGAATTACAGATGGTGGTTGCACTATAGTACTCCTGAAAGCATCATGTAGGTTTAAGCACCAGATCGTCAGAATCCCAGCTGCTAGTTAACAATCAAGTTATGTTTTAATTTAATTTTTCCCTCTTTCCTAATCATTTTTCCTTCCACTAGACTGGAGACAAGTTTATTTTTTTTAAAAAAAGACATCATATAGGAATATAAAAGAAACATAGATACTACTACCAACATTTTTGTCTGCTCCCTACCCTCCCCGTCTGCAGAAGATTCACAGCTTTTATTTTGTGAGGATTATTGGGATGATGAATTAACACGATGAAGTTTATTTTGTGTGCTTCAAGTCTTCTGTGGGAGCTTTCAAAATAGTCATTTGGATTTGCAGACTTCCACAGCACCTTGGCAGCTCTGCTTGGTACTTTTCTACAAAACGGGTACCTTTCCACGGAAGCGTTAATTATGCAAGAAAACCTATTACATTATGAAAAAATGCCTGTAGAGTTTCTCATAGATCAAACTGATCAGTGGAAAAGAAAGACCACCACGCTCTTGCCTCTTTCTGCTGCCAGACACCCCGGCCTGGACAGACAGCAGGTCACTGTGTGCTCCTTTGCCCTCTTCTTTTCATTTCCCCAGCAAGCTGCACAAATACCCACCCCCCACCTAAGGAACCACAAGGCTGAACCGAGGCAGGACACGCTCAAACGTGGAATATCCTCCCGGCCTGAGAGCCAGGTGTGGGATGGGCTTTGCAAGCATCTGTTTTACGGTAGCTGGATGCGGAGTGTATTTCCTTACACTGACTCATGAGTGCTCTGTAAGACAAAGATTTTAAGATCTATCGAGTTTGTTCTGATCCAATCGGTGCATTATTCTACTCATGGGAATTTACTAGGGTCCAAACAAAGGATGAAAGATAGTGATTCTTGTACTCTAATCTCTGTTAAACCACCTGAGCTAGTTTCTGATGACTCTACTAAATTTTTGTAGGGATGGACCAGGTCCACACACCCCTGCTCTGAGTAGAAAGCTCCATAGAGTAAATGCAGTCTGAATGAGAAATCTCAGAATAAGCACTCCAGGATCTGTGGGAGTACTGAATTTATCTCCATCTTTCTTTCTCAATACACAGATGGTCCCCTGGGAACGTCCCTGTTCTCCATGGGTACTTCTGCACCAGCAAACCCCAGAGGGCCCCCGAATCCAGAGATCCCAGCTGCAAGTCAGCTCTTTGTTAAGGTGAGATCTCCTTTTCTCTCCCTTCCCTGGTTTACTCGAAAGAAAGACAGCAAATCAAAGTATGCTTCAAGCAGATGCCTGATGTGGGGAGAGGATCCTGGAGGATGCTGGGGGGGCTCTGCCAGTCAAGTGTTGATGTCCCTCTTGTCTTCTCTAGAATAAGGACCTTTGGCTCAGAGATGACTTCTGGCAGTGCTTTAAACAATTTTAGAACTGGTGATGTGAATACATATTATTTACTAATGTTTTCTTCAACTTGTTTTTTCGTCCTTTCCCCAGACTGACCTGCTGCCCCACTTCATAACATCAATATGTTTATTTTACTTTCTGAAAATACATTTTCTTTACAATTACAAATTCACAGGGATCCTGCTAATGTGATTTTTTTAGCACCGAGGGAGTTTTGCTATCGTGCTCGTTGTGTGCTGGGGTACCCAGAGGTTGTGGAAGCCGTTCTAATACTATTGTTTCAATCAAAACAAATATGATAAAGACAGAAAGAAACCCATTAGCTAAGAACATTCAAAACGCATTCACACCTTCTGCTAGAGCCATGAAATTGCACCAAATCTAAAAAAAAAGATGTAGCAAATGAAAATTTTGTATTGTGGTTAGTTCAAATATCAGAAGATATCTGTGGCTTTTCAGCCCTTAATTAAACCATAGGCATGTCTTTGTTTCCCCTTCCTACATATGTTTTGCTTTTAAAAAGGATGGAAAGCCTAAAATGCTTCAGGATTGTGCTTTGTCTCAGAAATGGCTCTGACCGAGCACTCTCAGAACGCTGGCAAGTCTGGGTTTGCTGTGAATTAGCCTGGTGCACTTGCTGGGACTGGAAATCATGTACTGTAACTAAGGCGATAGACCACTCACGGCTTTAATTCTGTAAGGTTCAGGAAGCCTCCTGCAAAGGGCTTGCTTTTAGTGCATCTTGGAGGACTTGAAAGAACATGAGGTTTGCAGAAAACAAAACAAAACAACAAGATAGAAAAAATATGCAAATCCTAATGCAAATACATTGTTTCCTGTCAGCTTGTCTAAGTACGGACAGCACGTTACAGCTCATTGTTGAAGAAGAGAGCTCAGTTTCCCAGCTATACCCCTTTCACGTTTTATTTCAGGCAGGGAAAGGATCTGTTTTCTGTTTCATCTTTTAAAATACGGCATGTAAGGGGAACTTCATTTCTTTTGTCAGGCTGCAAGAGTAAATACACATACCTACTATTTATGCAGAGTTTCATGATGTGATTTTGCTTGATTCGCCAGTATATTAAAATGTAAAAATATTTCTTTCTGAGATTAAGTTAAAGGGAAAAAAAAAAAAAGAAAAAGACAAAGGAAAAAGGAAAAAGCATACTGGAAGAGTTTTGAGGCACATGGTCTGTGTTTCTCTCCCTTGCATTTCAGGCCGGGGCTGTTCCTGGAGCTGCGAATGTTGGCTCTTAGCTCATGCCTCCAAAGCCGTGCTTGGATGCTAGCCCACGTGGAGGAGGGTTCAGCTATCTCCGCCACACAGTCCTTCACGTTAGGAGGCTTTTCTGAGTGATTTGAGAGGGTAGTGAAGAAGACCAGTGGAAGAGTTTGGCAGGCCAGGGAGAAACACAGACCTCAGCTGCACCCAGCTGGGAGTCCGTGAGCACAGCTTTTGTCGCTCTGCAGAAATAGCCGATTCCTCAACTTTTATTTTCAACTCTGTTTCTTAACAACCGTGCCCACTGTTTTTCAGAAAGCTTGCAGTAAGCACACGCACCGGTCTGTGGTACTCTGCAGTGTTTTATCCATCTTCAGGACAACAAGGGCCAAATCCCAGAGTCCTTTTCAGGAGGGAATTGTGTGTGGCATCTCAGCATCCATAGCGCAAGGTAGCAGGTAAGAAAAACAGTGCAAAATGGGGCATAATAATTACCTCTCAGTGTCTCCCCAAAAGTGTGATTATTCCTTGTTCTGTCATCTCTCTGGACTTATTTATACGGTGCCTTCCAAGACTTACAGTTGGTTCGTTCTCTTTTGTTCATTTTTTCCCCTATCGGTTACAAACTCATGTAAAGCCCAGGCTAATTTAGAGTGTAATATAATCGGGGATTTTGCTTATTCGTAACAATTTATTAAGCCGTGCAAAGATAGTTCTATTTTTAAAGTTTTTAGATTGTATCTCTTATCTTCCTAAAGAGTAGTAAATGCAAATGGTTTGTACAGTCGGCTCTATCTGCTTCAACGTGCTAAATCATAAGGAGTCATGTTACAAAACAACGCAGAGCTGTTCCAGGCAACACTCTAAATTTATGGTACAATGATGCCAGATGACAATAGAATTGCAAAGGAAGTGCTTAGTACATCAAAAATTAATACCTAGCGAGTCCATTTTTTTATGGTGATGATTGTAAGTATTCACTCGATGTTTGAACATAATCCGCTCAGAACAGCAGTTTACTAAATGTACTAGAGATTATTGAAGAAAATACAAGTTGAGGTCATGTTTGGGTTTTCCTTGGGCAAATAACTATCATTTTCTTCTCAACCAAAAGTAAAATTGCAGTGTTACAGGAGGTACTCAGATTCAGTGCCTACAAATGGGAAGTTAACTGTGCTCTGAGTTATTCAGAGGCATACAGAGGAAAATAAGCACATTTCCCCCTACTTTTCTTAGTTACGAGACTAACGACTCCAGGAGCTGTTACTGACCAACTGACCAGACATCATAAGAGGTGGCAATGCTACTGAGTCCTGTGTAGTCACGGACAGCTACCTTAGTATAAACACACACTAAAGTACGAAGGCAATAAATCGGAGGCCATCCCTCTGCAAAAGACAGGAGGGAGTGAGGGAGTAATTCAGCCTCACCCTACACGGCGCTGACTCACAGTTCCTCCCAAACAACAACCAGACCTTCACACTGCACGCTTCAAATAAAAGTTTTGCACCCTCTGCCTTGTAATCCATTGGCTATATTCACATTATGTACCTATTTTATTTCAAGTAACAATTGGGTTATAAACATTTACTTTTAATAATGAGTCCCACTTCTCGGCACACTTAACCAGAACTCATATATGGTCTATCCAGCACCCTGTGTGCAGCTCTTTCCATCAAATGAAAAACGTACAACTTAATCCATTGTAACCTTAGCTATATACCAGGAGGGCTGTTGATCCTCGATATGAAGAAATCATCCTGACTTTATTTGTTTGTTATTTCAGATTTCACAGCCTCATGAAAAATGTAAGAGCCATATAGTTCATTTTAGCGGCAATCATAAAATTGAATTATTTGTTTCTAGACATACTCTTTGCTACTTTGTGATGCAGTAAATTTATTTCAGTCAATTTAGTATCTTTTACCACATCTCCTCATATGCATTTACATACAAACCCAAACAAACAACTATTAGAACTGAAAAAGCATTCAGCAGAGTTGTCGGTGACGTATAGCGTACCTTGACTAATTAGGCCAGCAGTTACTGTGGTTAATGTGCAGTTTATTCAAAGTGCAAGGGAAGTATAAAGAGGGTCACTACCTGCGTGTGTGTGTTAAACGAAACTATGAATTTCCTTCCTCATTTTTGCCCCCCTCTGATTTGGAAATTTTTCCTGCCCGTGTTACCCAGGAGACAATGTAAATGCAGTGTAAGACATTAATGACACCAGCCCAAGTAACTTTAAGGTTTGACTCCCCCCGCCTCCCCCCAGCCTCCTCTTAATGATCTGATAGTCTATTGCTACAGGAAAGGGAGAGAGATGCATCTCTGGAAACTAAAGGTCAGATGCCCTGGGCTGCACGGGCTGATCAGACCTGGGGAGAAAAGAGAAGGGTGATGCTTTCTCAGTGTTGAGAGTGACCTCACAAAAGAAATGTATTTGAAATAACAATGGTCCGAAGCAGAATGTTACTGCCTGGCATCCAGTGGTGCTGGAGGAAAACGAAAAAAAAAAAAAAAAAGAAATCCAGAACCTTGAATATTTAACGATGGCTGAACAAAGCTGGGATGAGCTGAGGAAGAGGAAAAGTCACAGAAGTTAATGCTCCCAAAATACAGCAAAGCTCAGTAGTCCTTAAAAGCAATTAAAGAGCTTTTACCATCTGTTAAGTAATTACCTATCATCATTAGTTATTAGAAGTAGGAAATGATATAAAGGGCACAAACATAATATAAAAAGAACAGCCAGATTCTTGTGGGTTTCTTGAATGAGGTCATAAAAACTTGGTTATTAATACTGAAATAAAAATGACAAACATTTACAGGCAGTTTTGTAGCTGCTCTGCTTCAAAAATAAAAGCATTATATTTTTCCTAATAGTAAATATTTAGCTTGATTCTTGCAGTTGCTACTGGTATGATAAGAAGTTTATTATAATATTCATCTCCAAAAATCAACATAAGATGAAGAAGATTTAGGGTTTCTAAATTCGGTGCATTATAGCTTAGCTAAAACCAATTATGGAAAACACAATTTGAGGATCACGACTTGGAACAGATTAAAACCAAGTAACCAAAAACCCCCAAAGCTGTGTCTGCTTTTAAGCTGTATGAGTCTGTGCACAAACATATGCACGCGTTCTTACTTATATATCAAAATGGGCTTCTATTTCCCTAATCTCTGATTCTAATTTCTTCTTCCCCTCTTCTTAGTCAAAATAGGTTCCCTAGAATGTATTTCTTTCAAGGTATTAGCTCCATATCTTTAAACTTTCTGCAAGAATTTAAGTCTATAGGTCTGATGTTGCACAAGGATTCTTGGATACGTACTTTGACGGTTTTTAGTCTTAGTTCATACACATTACAGTTATACAAATGCATGAAGGCTCTGTTCTGGACAATTTCTAAGATGTGCTCTCAGTTATTTTTTACCGACTGGTTCAAGAAAAACTCCCCCAAAATATGTGCTTTTCCAGTAAAGGAGGATAATTCTGTATCAGTCAAGAAGGTGCAGGTCATTTTTAATGTATTTAAATTCAAAATTTGATAGTTGTACCTATTTATTCTCCAGTTCTTTGCTGGAAAAGTCCTTACAGACACATTCTTGGGCCTCCTCTAAAACTAAAATTGGTTGCAATTACCAAAGTTCTGCTGGGGGCAGCTTGTGGGGACTGAGTTTGCCCATGCTGCAACAGAGTGAATGTCAAGAAAATACCTTTTCCTTGGCAAAATTGCTTGGCTGTTTGTGAAAAATCAAAAAGGCCCATAAGTAGGAAAGGATGAGCAGTGGCTGTGTTGAGGTACGCAGACAAACGACCTGTCCTGAATGTGTAGTTTGAGATACCAGCATGAGAAACTACCAATATCAAACGAAAATAATGCCCAAGCAAGTGGCTTACCCTGGCCATGTAGTTGCACAAACACAATAGAAATAAAAGAGACTCTTGAACCTTCCAGAAATCAAAGAGAAAGTCATGTCCGTGCTGTCCAGGCTATCCCTGGTTTATGGCTGCAGTAACAAGATAGCAGTGTGAGAAATGGATAAATCTTGTAAATAATAAAATGGGGAGTTAATAGGTTGCTGTGGTGGATTATCAAGAAAACCATACAGTAAGTACCAGAAAAGGGGTATTAGGATAGTAAAAAGAGGGCCACTGAGGTAAGAGCATACAGGGCAACCTGGGAGAGACCAGGGGATGAACACGGGAAGGAAAACAAGGTAATAAAAGAAGCAGAAGTTGGCGCTGCTCCAGGGCCCCTTTCAAGCAGCTCCATGCCTGACCAATGCATTTTGTTCTCATCCAGGAGGGAGATGGCCTGTCTCTTCCCTGGCCTCGCAGACCATGAGCTCATCCCAGCACAGACCACGGAAGGGAGCATCGCAGGGACTGCTCAGCATCATCTGCCCTTCACGACCCCCTGCATGAGGCTGGTGGATCTGTGACTGCGCATATCGAGGGCTGCGATGTCTGTGTGTATGTACTGCCTTGTTGCTTTCTGGGGGTCTGTTACAAAATCTAGTGAAGAATATTGGAGTATTTTCCTTCTTGGATTATTTTTTTCCCTGTGCAGATTTATATTACTTTTTTTTTTTTAATATATGGAGAGTGCTATATATAAAATATATCACATATTTTAAAAAAAAAACACCCACAATTTTTTTTTGGTTTTGGCAGCTGCAAGTCTAAACATTTAGGTAAAGTACAGAGGCATTAGGTTTGCGTTGCCAAAATCTTACTCATAAGGTACCTTATCCCATTATTTTTTCCATCTGTTTTGTCTCTTAGAGATTATTGCAGCACCTAAGAGTTTGATTTATTTCCACCAAGGCATAGGAAGAGAATGTGAGAAGAGTCAGAACTGCTTAAAACCACAGTCTTGACTGCTGAAATATTCTATTTATGAAAATACTTTCTGAATTTATGTTCAAAATCCTCCACCTGATTTGCTGAATGAGGAGGAAGAGCGAGCAGGGGATTTTTCTCTGTCAGCTCTCCACAAGTACAGCTGTATTGAATATTTAAATACAGCATTTCTAGTCAGTGCATATTGTTATACACTTTTTTCTAGTGAACAACAATTTGTGAAAGATTATGTTTACCTTTTTATTAGAGTAAAAACAAAATATCAAACAAGCACTGAATTCTATTTTCATGTAAGCTGATGTTATTTTCTATTTTAATCGCACGCTCTTTGTGAGTACCCCACCCTTGTTGCTTCAAACCCCAAAAGCAGTTTTGGTAGATATGTTAAGGGCAGCATGTTGTCTGGATAATGGCAGCAGTAAAAAAACCTAGAACAAATACAATATTTGCAAAAGTGAGCACCTTTTAATCTGTATTCAGACACCTAATTAAAAGCTGGACTGCACAGTCCTTGAGTACCCATAGACCGCTTGTACCAGCAGCTTCATTCTGCAGAATCGCTATGTCTACGTGGACAGCTTAATCCGCTCTCAGAGTCCCCGTGCACCTGAAACATGTCTCCAACCCATAAATAATAGTTTCTCGCTGGCGCAGAGCCTGTCCTGGAGGCTGATTTATGGACCTTCAGGAAGAGCAGGCGAGCCCTCGAGGCTGGAGGCCAAGCCCTCCATATTTTAATATCCAGAAGGATATGAGAGTGGTGAAGCTGAAACCCTGACCTTCTTGGGTTTGGGAAACTCTTGCTCCTGGGAGGAGGAGGAGGACTTATCCCACCAGCTCCCAGCTGCTCACCCTGGAAACCACCCTGATTCCCCATTTCACCTCCAAAGCTTTTCCAGAGCACTGCCAGCACTTTTCAGTCTTTCTACATTTTGATTCGGCACTCCTGTCAGCTATTTTCTCAGCACCTACAATTCAGAATGAAACTTATAAATGTAGAAATTACTTGCTTCCAAAATCTGCTCTCCATGGATGGACCCATGGGTCTGTCCTGACTTCTCAGCAGAGACAGAGCTGGTTAGCTTATATTAATATAGGTGTATTGTAACATACTATGTATCAGTTCGTATATTTGTTGGGCTAATAGTGGAAAATCAGCTACTAGTGTAAGGTTTACTGTTAAATAAGCAGTGGATGCAAACTTAGCATGCCTGAAAATGGAAAGGGAGCTCAAGAACTGTGTGTCATGGCCATCTAGACACAGGCAAGCAGTCCACATACGTGTAAGAGAGGTTATAGGGCTTTCTTGTTAATAAAGGGGAAAAATACCCATTAGCCTGCTCAGAAGACTGTTCATCAAAAATCATGTTTTCGTAATAGTAAGGTGGTGCGTTTGGGGCTTGGGGTTTTCAGTGTTTATTTCTTTCTTTGTTGCATGATAGCAGATTTCTTGGAAAATGTAGATTCTGGTTGAGGCTCTATGACTAGGTTTAAAGACTAATTCTGTCTTTCTTTTATCTCAACAAGCACTTTAGGATTTAATACAAGCATCAGTCTGAGGATTTAGAACAGTCATCCTATGAAGACCTTTTTTTTTTCCCGGTGAGTACCTCACTCCTATATGAAAAAAGAGCAAATCACTCCAATCCTGACCAAATATCCAAGATGTCAGGACTGCCTATAATCCTGTGAGGATATAATCTCCTGTAATTTTGTACATTTAAAGTCCCTTTGGTCTGAAAAATGTGCAAAAATAATTTTGGTTTGGGTTTTTTGGGGTTTTTTTTGTTTGTTTGTTTGTTTTTTTTCCTAGAAAAACAGAGACAGGTTACCTGAGCAATGGTTGAGGACAGGACTCTAATGAGAGCATCTCAACAACATTTGAAGGTAACAAAATGACTATGGGATGAGTGAATCTGTGAACTGGTACCAGCACCAAATCCCTTGGTACGTTCTCAGTAAGTTAGAACTTGCAACATGTTTGAAGCTGTGACAAAGAAAGTGTGACAGTTAAAAAGCAAATATCAAAAGTAAACTAAAATAAATCTTTGAACAGGCTGAACTCTTAAATAATTACAACTCAGAAGAAGTGTTAGAAGTGAAGCAGAAATAATTGTTGGCGCTAGTATTTAAAAGCTATGAAATGCCTGCATGTGTGCATGCATCTTTTTTTTTTTTTTTTTTTTTTTTTGAGATGTCAGATTTCACATGACAGAAAGTTATCACCCCCAGACTGGTATTTTTGGAATTGCTCAGCATCTAATTAGTTAGTGAGAGTAGTTAACAATTACAAGCCTGATGCCCGGAAATAAAATAAACGTGAGCACTCTTATTGCAGCCTGGGGCGTGCTGCCGTCTGGCCGGTCAGTGGTGGAAGGCGATGGGACCTGCAGCACATGGGGAGGGACTGAGCATCACTGAGATGCAGGAGGAAGCTGCCTGCTGGTCTTCAGTGCCCAGCAGACACTGCACCACAAATGCCTTTAACTGTTGCTTTCAACCCCTACCAGCAAGGATTTGGACGGGTCAGTGGGAGCACACAGAAACCCAAATTGTGAGTGCTATCCTGGATTTTAACCTAGAGGCACAACAGCCTTTTCATTCTATAAACCCATGAATATTGCTACAAGCCTTCTGTTATAACATTGCTTTATATTTTTGTGTTCTCTGGAAGACCTTTTTTTTTTAATATTGAAAAATACGTTAAGAAAGCATTGAGTTAAGATGATGATGTAGTCAAGAGTAAGAGTTGTGGAGGAATGAGGGAGAGCAGTGGCTCTCTGTGACAGTAGAAATGAAATGACTGGGAATTACATTGCAATCTACATCCACCAGACACAGCTAAAATCAGCAGCTGCCGCATGCAGACTCCAGGGCTGCCACCTGTGGAGCGAGAGAGCCCGAGGGCTGCCCAGGGCACAGAATATATATGCATTTTTCCTTTTTGTTTGTTTGTTTGTTTGTTTTTTTGGTTTTGGGTTTGTATTTTTGGTTTTTTTTTTTTTCCCATTGCTGGTGGGCTTTTCTGTCGAGTCAGTGAGCTGAGTCAGCCCCTAGCAGGGTCCGACAGGAGGTGCAGACAGCCCAGTGGGGACATCCAGGAGGGAGGGACACAGGGGAGGTATAAAGAGGGAATGGGGAATGAGAGGTTGGTGTGTCCCAGCTTATGAACTTCATCCTAAAGCCTGGTGGTGAAGAGGCTACGTTGGTAGCCTCAGAGCTGAGGCTTCTAGGTCATTCCGTGGCCGTTGGTGGCTTCAAAGTCACCAAAAATAGTTGTGAGCAAGGTGGGAACAGCAAGGTAGGTCTAGCTAGCATCCACAGCTTCCATCCCAAATAAGTGTGCTTGCCCACTTACCAGCTGCCAGTAAAGAGAGGGCCAGTGGAGACATGGATGTGCAGTATTTACCATGATTGCTGCAACTGCTCTGATATCTGTGTTTCTCTGCTTGCTAATCCACGCTCTCCAGCCTGTTGACTTAAATACCTTTTTGTGATATTTGGAGAATAATGGAGCATGCTGACTCAGAAGGAGCCTCTTGAAAGGTTGTCTGAGATGATATGCATCAATCAGAGCCTATTCATTCTTCCATACGATCCCTTGCTTGCGTAGACATGGCTTCTGCAGCAAATAAAAGAGAGAAGTAGAAAAAGCTGCTCAAGGAGAAGACTCATTGTACATGTTACGACAGTCAGGAGAGGGATTAATCCTGGCAGTGGTTCCCTAGTATTTGTTAAGGCGGATGATACGCAGTGACAATGGCAGCTGCTCCTTTCCATAGCACTGCTGAGGAAACGTTGCCTGCAGTAGCAAAACGTCTCACGGGGAAGGGGACACACTGGTGCTGCTCTCAGAGAGACCGTGACACTTACAGCCTTGACGTTTCTCCAGGGCAGGCTCTTGAAAAGCATTGAGTTAATAAGGTGTTATGCTTCTGTATGGTGCCAGAGAAACATTTGTTACCTGTAGTTTGATCATACCTGCGAGCTAGAGACTATGAATTACCTACCTCTGAAGGAATGTGCTTGAGATTAGGGGCTTGGGCCAAAAGAAAAGGATTTAGGCTGTCCATGACCAATGTTAGGCTGCTTAACTCCTGGTACTTCCACGGCAGTGGGATCAACGCCCTTTCCTGGAGTACGTTTCTAAGCCCTTTCTCTATACCTCTTTTTTTTCCAGAATCTGCAGAGAAAGAGCGAGGCTTTCCTCCTGCTTCACTGAATGTGTTGCTTTAATGCTTGTGTGTAGCTTAGCTGAGGCAAAAGAGAGCTCGCGCCATTCAAAACAGCACTCTAATCATTGGGCTACTTGAGAAAAAAGTATTTCCCAATCGCTCCTTTTGAATCTGCTGTATCTGACATAGAAGTGCTAAACTTGAGTGGAATGAGTGGGAGAGAATAAAAAGATTTGATTTCTCAAGGCTGGTGGTGGATGGTGGGTGGTGACGGGAAGTCTTGGCTAATGTACTATGTAACTACGTTGGTGATTTTTAACTATGCTGGTGATTTTTTTTCCCCTTTCTTTCTTTCTTTCATCCAGTAATTGAAGAAGCTGCTAAAAGAACTTTAGGATTAAATATTGAATAAAATGGTTCCTAAGTAAGTGTTGTGGCTAATGCACCAGAGAGTTGCGCTCGTTTTCCTTCACTTCTGGTGTTTAGGGAATGCTCTTGATGCAGCTTTGACTCTCCTGTTTGGCCGACACACAGCTGCTGAGCAACAGGAGGAAGGAGAAAGAGGCACCTCTGCCTGCAAACAAAGCGGGTAACCCTTTCTAGATTGCACAGATCCACTCGGAGAAATCAGTGAAGCTGGTTTCTTCCCTCTGCAGAGGGGATTCCCAGGGAACAGGCAGTCTTGCCTACAGCATTCACTACCTACAGCTGACTTACCATCAACAAGGACTAAGAGAGGAAGAGAAACATAATAAGTAGTTTAAAGAGATAGCCATGCTATGATGGGAGATGTCTTTAAAAATAATTATGCAAAGAACGTGAGGTTCTATGCAGAGTTAGGGACCCTGAATGGATGAAAGGATGTATGTGAGAAAAGTAAAACCAAAATGCAATCAGATTCAGCTTTTTGATGGAAACTGACTGTGCACCAATAAATATTTTCACTTTTTTCAGTTCACAGAAGGACTAAAAGAAGGTGAATAATAAACACTATCAATTGCCCTCACTGTCATCAATACCCAAGTGTTTTGCTGAAGCAAAATGTTAAGGTGGCAGTTGGGACTGGACATTTAAAGGCTTAAAATTTACTGACTTTTCTCCTCAACTTTATGGTAAGTAACCATATCCTCATTGACTGCAAAATGTGAAGAGTCTGAGCAGCGGTGAACCAGCGGGACAGCTGAAATGCTCCAGACACAGGCTGTGGTGCTTCAGCTGTTGCCACGGGAAGGCATTTGGCTTGTCAGAGTAGTTTGTATGTAAATTGAGTGAGGTTATTTGTGTTTCAGTGTTACTTAAAAGTTAAACAGCCCTTTTAGAAGGAAATTTTAGTAAAATCAACACGTGCGTTCCACCCTCCTCCCAATGGGGAAGCAAATTAGAAAAGCAAGGAAAGCATTCCCAAACAGCAGTGCTTAACAGACAGGTTTCGAAGTATTTGCTTTCTTTTCTGTTTTAATCTAATAATAATGCTGAGTTGATGTCTCTTTTGTCTTTGTATTTCACTCCCTCATGGTTTAAGCATAGACCATTGTGTGTGAATCTGCTATTTTGTAGCAGTTCCTGAGAGTGTTGCTATTGTTAGAGATGCAGAAGATAATGTGTTTGCCTGTTGATATCTTACATATTCTTAAGAGATCCATAAGAAATAACAAACTCCAGAATTACAAATCTAAATTTGTAAGCATTGCGTAACAGGATCTTTCCTAGATAATTTTCTGAATATTGGTCAACAGTCCAATCTGATTACACGTCCAAGGTGAAGGCTGGCAGTTATATGATCAAAAATGCTGGATTTAGTTAGTTCAATCAGACCACCTTCTATATGGATACGGAAGTGACCGGGTGAAATTCTGTGCCTCATGTTATACAGGAAGGCAAAAAAGCAGATCGTAGTGGTTCGCTATGCTCTTGAGATGTATTTTCGAGGATCTGTCAGTCAGAGTCTGGGAGTCAGGCTCCCAGAGGACAAGAAACACACAAGTAGTTGTCTTTTGTGACTTCTTTTTTTTTCTTTTTGAAATGTATTTTAGCATCACGTGAGAGATCTGTGGCAGAGCATGAATCTTATTCTCCAGGGCAGCTGTGATTGTCTTCCTTCAGTTTCCTCTCTTATGCACTATGTATTTTTCAATCCCTGCTGCAGGTGGAACTGGGTTTTTACAGACAACGCCCTTCCACCTGACCGCAACCCCAGAGCAGGACCCTTCTAGCACTGAACGAGACAGATAATATTGGAACAACGTATCATCATACAATCAGAGACAATAGTAATACACAAAGTGTCTGAAAAACACCCGCAGAGACATCTGTGATTACGGCGTATTCCAAATTTTGAAAGCAAAACCTGAATGGGTTGTTTCACACATGGTGTGAAATTCTCTATGCCTTTGAAGAGCAAACTGTAAAACAGCTTATAGTGCCATGCTTATAGACCATCAGCAACAACCAACAGCGGACCTTTAAGTCACCCACATCCTTCTGTCCCCTCCACCGAGCTACAGAAATAAGTGGCAGCACTAAGTGGACGTCATCTCCAGTAGTAAATCCCAGTCCCAGCCTATTTACCCAACAAGTCTGGCCTTACTGCTCTGGATCCACCTCTGTTGCCATTTCCATGTGACTTCTTGCTGCTTGTCACCTTCATACCCCATCAGCAGTTACTCCCTTGGTCCGTCACCCAGCTGCAGATGTCCCATGGGTCCTCAAAGCTCCCATCACCAGCACTTCCCATCTGAACATCCCACCTGAGTGTCTAGACAACTCCCAACACTACATTTGTTGGTATTTGTCCCCCTCTTTGTATCCTGGATTTTCACCTGCCACTGAGCATCAATCCTAAGGTTTTCCAGGTCGGGACAGGTTTGAAAGCTGCAAGCACCCATTGTTACCAACAACCTCACGGATTAAAACAAAAGAAAAAGCATAAATTCATCATTGCGCTTACCTTTTCTTACAAACTTTTTCTTGCTCATTCCTCCTCTTGAGTCAGCGACTCTGTTCATCATTCCTCCCGTTCTGTCTCGTGCACACTTCAAAACAATTCAGCCAATTAGTTGACTCAAAAATATAGCCGTACCAGGTGTTATTTCAGGTTGTGGAACTCTTTCGTGTAAGAGGCGAGCGCTTTTATCTGTCAGTAGTTCTTATGAAGGGAATTAACTTCTACCTGTGATCAATATTCCATTGAAATACCACCTATGGAAGGAAAAGAGAGCTTGGACTATAGACAAAAACAAACTCTAATGAAACTTTAAAAAAATTATGTCTGCCTTGTTCTAAGATATGGTTTGAAAAATCACTCTGTAAGTCACATCAGTCACCTCAAATTTCAGTTGATATTTTCAGAGGAATTCTTATTTAATATCTTCATATGCTGTGGAATTGTCATGTGGTGATAAGTGAATTTATCATCAAATTAGCTACCCTGGATGTTTCACTGTCCATAATACAATCACTTCACCATCACCCATTCTCTCCAGTTCCCAAAAGAAATGTCACTATCTAATGCCCTTTTTTCTCATCACTCAATTGGTGAAGTTCAACGCAGAGTTCTGCAGTACTGACTTTGAAATGCATGCTTTTGACTTTTATATCTTGTTTCTTGAAGAGCCTATCAACAGAGCAGATTTCAACAAAATCTGCCTCGGTAAGTACCTTTGGCTGTCACTGTTACTAAGATGTTCGAACTTGGATAATTTCATTTCAGTCCCTTTGTAAAAACAGATTTGTCTTTCAGACCTTTTCTCCCTTGAGACCGCATTGATGTAAATGCGAACAATGCTCTGTGCATTTATGCATGTGCGTGTCTCAGAGCCTAGAGGCAGAATTTCTTATAAACATTTCCGAGTTTCAAACAAAAACAGGTTTTCGCATTAAAAGCTCCTTTTTATGTTCGCAAGAAAGCGCTGTCTGAGCTGGATGTGCTCAGGCAAGAGCATTTCATTAGGTAATTCTTCTCTCAACTGTGTGCTCATGAACGATTCCCATTTGACCTCGGAGAAGGATGGATGTATGTGAAGTCAGTGAGCTCTTGCAGTCCTAGGAGTCATCCTGTTGGAAACTATTAACAACTACGATAACAAATATAATATTTTTAAAGCTGCTTCCTGAGGTTAACAGCTAAAGGCCATTTGAGATCCCTGCTCCATTTTCCATTTTATCTTACTTAAAGTAGAGTGGTGTGGTACCTGGTCCCCGTGGAGAGGTATGTACTAGCCATAATAACCCCCCAGCTGTTAAGTTTGTCAGGGGACCAAAAGGCACCATATAGATCCCCAGTACAGATAAGTTTGTAGTCATAACAGCGCAATGATAAACCAATAGCAAAGCGGCTGTTCCTCCTTCTCTCTTCCACTCCCCAGCCCTCCAAAAACCCCCAGCCTCCAACCTTTTTTAGGTTTTCTATTTTTTTTCTATTTTTTAATGATGGCCGGTGCCATGGCTTGAGTTCAGCGACAGCTGCCCGCTTGCTCTTAGTGTATTCAACTGGGTCGGTTTGACTGGCTCAGTTGGCCTGCGTTATGTGACTGCTGAAGAGAAGACTGCAGCCAGTTTCATCTGCAAAAAGGAGCTCAAATTCTTGTATTCTCTTATAGCCTGCACAAATGCCCTGTATTGTCTGCAGGTATGGCTTTACTTACAGCCTGGCACTTGGAAGTGGTATTGCCGTTGTTCCCTGGCTTCACATCATCAGTTTTAAGCTTTCATTCTGCCTGGAATAGAAATGTTATTTTATCTAATGGGAACTATATTTTAGGAGTAAATACCAGAAACTGAAGAGATCCTGGATGTCACTCTCGCTGTTGGTTTTTTTTTTCAGACCGTGAAAGCGTCACACTATATGCAGCACAGCAAAGGCAGTGGTAATTCTGTGAGCTTCCCTCCCACCCTGGTGTTTATGCAAGGTAGGCAGGCTACTGCTTTATAGAAAATAGTCAGAAGTTTCTAGACTATAGGAAAAACCCAGAAGGTAGTTTGTGTGTAAAAAATACTGGGTTTTTTAGCTTCGTCAGAAATAGTGTAACTGCTGGATGGTGGCCAATCAGTGTCAGAGCTTTTATCTTTATATGCTGATGGCATCGTAGACCAATTTACAATGCCAGTGATTTGGCTTTTGTCTATTTAAAACATGGCTAAAGACTAATGAGCAATCAACTCCAGTGACCTTTTAAAACTGCAGGTATCTTCAGCCTGCTGAAAAATAAGTCCACACTTTAAAAATCCAGAGCTATTGTCTTCACACAGAACAAAAAAGCATAAAAGCATAGAAAGTCCAAACCCACATTCCTCATCTTATTCTGTGGGAGTTATTCTTGAACATGCAAGACCCCACACGTTATTCCTACAGGTGCTTACATCTGACAGTCTCGTTTGTAATATGCCTGGTGTTATCATTCTTCTGTTTTTAATAATGGCCTGCTATTATTCAGAAATAGTTGGGCTACAGTGGTTCAGACTATTTTAGATCCACAAAGACTATGCTTTTTAAAGCTGAACTGTGTGAGTGCTTTTTAAAACCCTCTTTCTTTTAAAAAAACTTGATATTCTCAAAAACTTGAGGTTGTTCATTTGCTATAACTAGCTATATGCTGCTGTTGTGTTGTGGGTTTGTTTGTGTTTTTAATAAAATGTTTTCAAAATAAATAGCAAAATTCCCCATAGATACTGGGGTCTCAGAAGTGGTGCTAAACATCTGGCTTGTCTCTGTAGGCTGCACCATGTGGTAGCCGAAATATCTGGTTCAGCGCTGTGCCTGTCTCCCAAATATATTCAAAACATCAGCTTTTCTTGGAGAACATTTGGTAAAAGCTTCCTTCATTGCTTTAAGCCAATTCCCATGTAGCTATTACTTCTTCAGATCAACGTGAAATTATTTGGATTAGAAAAAAGTGAAGTTGTCGACATTTGTGTACAGAACAAAATGCTGCATTGTAATTACATGAGTAGGACAAGGAAAATTTTAATAGTATGTCGTACATTGTAATTCTAATTTTTTTCCCCACATTTCTGTCTTTAATAGAACATTCTCTGGTCCAGAAGACCCATTTTTTCTAAGAAAAAGTATTTATATTTCTGAATTCAATCAACAGTTCTCTCTTACCGAAGTCGGCAAATGCCTGCCATGTAAGTGCAAAACACAGCTGATAAGACGAAGATCTTGATTGTTGCCCCCATTTCAACAGTTTTATAGCAGTGTGATTTGGTAAAGAAAACAAGTTTGCACCAAATAAAAATTACTGTGCAGGTAGCAGAAAGAACAGGCTGAACCAGAAAACTTGACTTTTTGTAGATGTGTAACTTGTTATTGTATGAAGTCATAATGAACTATTTTTCAGTCAATTTGGCATTATAAGGAAATACATTCTGACATATAAAATGTACAGTGCGACTAAGTTGAATGTGCGTACAGCTGTTCAATGGCTACACTTTGCCTAAATTTCTATTTTTTATATGCTTACATCTCATGAATCTTTAACTTTTGATTGCTCTGGTAGATCTTATTTTCTTCAGGAAATACATAAAAATAAGCTGAACTTCTTTGAAAACTTTGAGGCTCCTTTCCATCTCATCTAACCAGACTGCAACCCATGTTGGAGAAGCTCCAGAAAAATTCCCCTTGTGTTAGACTCATGGGTCCTAGTTGGGGTGACTGTTACAGAAATTCCCATTTGCTCGCCATCAAGGCTGTAGAGTTTCTAATTATAAGGTTAGAGAGCTATTTAGGGGGAAAACCAAACAAAACAAAAACCACAAAAAACCCCACAACTATCTTGGTTTTTATGTTTTCAAGTTTTGTTGTTAATATTCTAAGGTTAAAGCTTTTTCATGGCCACCTGCTTGAGACATTTGCCTTGTGCTGCTCAGTTCAGTCTTTCAGGCCATTTTTGCCCTTCTCCAGAGCTAGACACCTTTCCACATCCATCATTCTGCCATCTAACGAAATGCAACTGGATGTGCTATTGGGGTCTCGAGTGTTTCTGAGATAAGATTTCAGATCCTCAACTTCTTCTAAGGTGCAAAACTCTTCTGTAATGTGGGCACTTCCATGCTATGCTGGGTCCTGGCTTACTACTTGTATCAGCAGCAGGTCGCTAATGATGACCCACCCAGTATTGTCATTAATCCAAGACGTGATGCTTTTTTTGCTATATCAGCTTAATTGCGTGAAAAAACACACGTACTAAATTGCAATTGACACCCACCCGGTTAACAAGTGCCGGTGATGTCTTATTTAATCTGTAGTTAAAGAGAAGCTCGCTTGTCTTTTTATAGAAAACATGAATTCTGTAATTGTATAGTTTATTGCTGCATGGCTTATAATTTACTGCAGCAATGGGATCTTTCAAAATCTTCTGAGAGAGACTCACTGCATTATAAATTCTCTGCAGTTGCATTGTCTTCTGATTCAATCGCACAGAATAATATGACCCATTGCTCTTATCTGTGTCAATTTTATTGCATTATATGTATGTCATGAACATGGTTTGTGGTTGAAAAGGGAATTGTACCGCCACAGTATGATAGTGAAAAAGCATAATTAAGAGATGAATCACGAACATCCTTTATTATGGTCTAACAGCCATGCTAATAGTCTTGCTTTACATTTATGTGTAAAAGGTAGTTTAAGAGGCAGTATCTTATGAAATAAAATTTAATTTTGACATCAGGATGCTGTTATAACATACGTAACCTGTAAATGATATAAAATGGTTGTCTACCATATACCTCAACTCAGAGATGCAGACAGCAAGAACCTTAACTGGGGGGAAGCATCAATAACCACTGCTTTTAGTGCCGGGGAAACCTTTTGTACCTGGTGAAACAGTATTTTTCCATTTAAAGAGCTTTTCGCCTTTTTTTGCAGTGGGGGTACTACTGCTCATATAAATGGCGACAAGAGGTTTTCACCCAGATATACATGTGCGATTGAAAGGGAAAAAGCATATGTTAAGCTAGAACATCCATCTCCTGGAAATATGGCCCAGGAGAAGGGAGAGAACTGGTGTAGATATGAACCCTACGCCTGCAGTTTAGAAAGGCAGCACTCTTCTACCTGTCCTTCCGCCCATCTGTTCATCACCCAGGGAATCCTGAGAACTTCTATTGCTCTGTTTCCAGTGCCTATGGAAACAGAAGAACTCAAGATAAATGACTTCTGTGTGAAATTTCCTTCCAGGGAACTAACTGCAAATTGCAGCGGTTATTAATACTAGTAATTCAAGTCTAATCAGGGAAAAGTAAGAACAAACATTTACTTTGCATCCTGCAATCTATGTTGGGGCTGGAAAACAAGAACTCTTTTTGGCACTTGTTTCATTTTCTTGACTTTCTTGTTTGTTTAAAGAAAATAATGGAAAGAGGGAAGCCATCTCAGGAAAGAAAAAACCCTTCCATTGACACATGGGATATGAAGAACCAAAGGTGAAGTCCAGGCTATAAAATGGGCAGAGAAAGGGCTCCCATGTCGGAGATAAGAGGATGTATGTGGTGTAGCGAGTCTGTAATTCTGATAAGCTGCATCAAGGACTTCCCATGCCAGATCCTGTCTTCATGACATTTTTGGAACTAGTGCACTCCAGAAATAGTGAGGAGTTAAAAACGTTATCCAAGAAGACGCTGTAACATGCAGCTATCTAAAAAGACTGCTCTCTTCATTAATACAAAAAATAATAGCATTTATTAAATTTGAGGAAAACTAGAAGCTATCTCTTTGTATTTAATACACGTAATTATGTATATTATTTTGATAGAATAGCTTTGACAAGCTCCTCAGATGGTTTAAACTGAATTGTTATACGCATATCTGACTCTGTTACTGTTAAGAAGCTCAGTTGATTTATTAGTACAGTATTGCCTTACACTTGGTTTATTCTTTGGACATGTTTCCGGAGGGTTTAGTTTCACAGTCTCTTGGGCATCGCATTTTGTTGACTAGCCATCATCTAAACTTGGCCAAGAGCAATCAGATGAGCTTTCCGCCCAAGCTCTATAAGCTACATCTGTTGTCAGTAATTGACAACACAGTAATCCTCCCCCAAACCTCCTCCCTGGGGCATGTTATATCCTCATTTGCCCTGCAAATTCATCATTAGTTGGCTCTGCAGATCAGTCCACCTGCCTTGTACATTACTTCAGCAGAACTTCCAATGCTGTGGAAGAGAAGAAGTGGTTGGAGAGAAGGGGGGGGCATCGTGAACAACAGCAAAACAAGACTACGAAAATGAGGGAGCATTTAGCAGTACTAAGAGGATGCATCTCAGATAGCACAGGCCCATAGCAGTTGCCCTGTTTTCCCCATGAAAGTCAGAAAATTGGTTTTCAACTGGTCGCATCTTCTGTACAGTGTTTGTACCATTGTAGACGCGGCATCCCTAAAGAGGGCATTAGACGAAACTGCAGAGAGTCAGTCACATTTTCCCTTTTCCACTACCATGAGACCTAACATAAGGAAAGAAAGGGAAATAGGTCACAGGTAACCATAGCTTCATTATTGCCATCTTATCTGAAAATCAAATCGCAGTAATTAAGAATCCAATAGGGCAAGAGAATATAAACTCCTAGCAACAGAAAGGGAGATGTGGGTTGCGCTTCTATACTCACCCTAGCAGTACGTTACTTCGTTTTAATATTGTATGAAGTAATGATAATAATCAAAATTAAATGTGTGAAAAGATAGCAGTATTTTTTTCTGTCTTCCCGTAAAGTCAGACTAGTCTGAGCGCTCTGAAGATTAGATAAGATAAAATTATTTTACTGAGGTAACTTCATTCTCCACTTTCTAATCATTTTATGTAAGTTTGTCTTTATCTGAGGTGTTTGCATTGTCTCTTTCTACCTTTATTAATGGATTTTTCTGTGAGAGTGTGATGGCTGAAAAGCAACCTGATGCAGGGGCTACATAAATTT
The DNA here is from genome assembly GCF_000708025.1 of Charadrius vociferus. Classification (NCBI taxonomy): domain Eukaryota; kingdom Metazoa; phylum Chordata; class Aves; order Charadriiformes; family Charadriidae; genus Charadrius; species Charadrius vociferus. The sequence continues at coordinate 715,889 of NW_009647006.1, read as the reverse complement.
GGAAATCTTTTCTTGAAATCTGTGCTACAACCCGTGTACTATTGTGTGTCCAAAGGGATTTAGTGTATCATAACGCTCCTAGAAAAACAGAAGGACAAAGAAGATGGGATTGCTAAGGGAGACATTAGATTTCATTTCACACTGGTAATAGTTTAGAGATGTGTGCTGAGCAAAATGGGATTCAATTCTGCAGCACTCCTCTTTTTTATTGCTGCTAAGTGATTTCAATATCCAGCCTAAAGTGATATTGAGAGTGTTCGATAGAATGGGGATGAAATCGGGGAACGTTGGAAGCTCAGAGGAGGCCACAAATCTCAGGTTGGCTCGACGAAGCCTTTCAGAGCCATCCCACCTGACCTTAACCTGTCTTATTTAACCTGGAGGCTGCTGGTAAGTACCTTGCAATGTAAGATATCGTTTCCTGTTAAAGGGAACTACGCAGCTAGATTGCATTTTGGACATCAATTGATGTTACCGTAGTTATGGCTTTGGCCATGAACTTGGCGCTTTCAGAAACATTTATGGCTAAAAATTTATTACCCAGCTGTTGCTGCCTGGTAGACATATCATAACTGGGAAATGGTTTAAACCCTGTAACCTTTCCATTTATGACTGTTGAAAGCAGATGAAGTTTGCTATACAAACAAGGAGCTTACATGTAGTCCACAAGACAACGGTTACATATGTTGTACTTGGGGACCACTTCTCAAAACAAAGGAGCTCCTTTCTGCTGTGATGAATATTGTCCTTCTGATAAACATGCAGCTAAAAAATGTGTTTTTATTTGTTGTATATATTTAACAATATCAATTATCGCAGTAACGTCTCAGTTTCTTGAATGTTAACTCAACTGTGAATAATTTGCATTTTCTAATAGTGTACAGTGTAGGATCCTAAATCAAATTACAATGTTAGGAGCCTGAGGGGCACCACTGGAACTGCTGAGAATCTTTCTTTTGGTTTCTGCAGGTTTTGTACCAGAACTGAGGAAGAGCAAAGCGAGGGCAATGCAGAAAAATGCATCAGACAAAGGCAGTTGCTCTGTAGGTGCGTATATTAGTGAGAGTTTCACAATTCTGTTTTTGTCTGCAGCGTGATAGGTTTACGCAGAAAAAAAAGTGGGGTTTTTTTCTGCAAGAAAGGCTCAGGAGCTACACTCTACTGTCCTCGCTATGCCTTCGGAATCATTTAGATTTCTAGGCATCACCTCGTTTTCTCTAACAAAATACCGAGTTGTTGATAAAGCGCCATGAAATCTAAAAAAAACAAAACAAAAACAACCAACATTTGAGAGGATTTGAAATTCATGTCTCACTTAAACAACCTTGGCTTTTTTCTCTGGAACCGAATGGCTGCTAACTTATGTTAGCATTAAACATTTTGTACTGTTTCTATGAAATTTTCTGAGAGAAAACTTCTGCTTTTGGTCTTCTCCTGTATGTAACTGCATAATTTTTTGGCTAAAAACTGGTTGGACTAAATAATAGACAAAACCAACCGTGGTTTGGTAAAGCCTTAATACGGCTTTATTTAGTACATGTTCTGTATTTCCATCTGAATGCCTAAATTGTGTTGTCGCTTGACTCAACGTGCAAGGGCGTGTGCAGAAGAAAAGTGAGCTCTCAGCACTTCCTCTATTAAAAATGCCTTCAGCAGCACAGTGTAATTTTGGCTAGACGGCCTTTTAGCTTTCAGTTGCTGGTCAACGAGTTTGCTGTTAAAAACCTTGACAGAAGAGGCAGGCGTGCGCTCGTGTCTGTGTATGGCGCTCTTTCGAAAGATGCGTCACAGACTGGCAGGGGAGCAGGACGGAGAGCCTGGCAGTCCTGCTTATCCCCTCTTCCCGACCAAACGTAGCTCCAGGGTACAGAGCAGCTTAAGCCATTAATATCGGTTTCCCCACTAGGTGTTTATGTAAACTGACAGCTCTGGCAGCAGACGTGACTTCTGCATAGTCATCAATGATTGCTTCTAAAATTTCATTAAAGTGTAGAGCACACCGACAGCGGTGTACTCAGATTTGAAGTGGCACGGTTTCATTTTTCTTAACACGTGAGCAGATAATCCACTTTGTGCTGAGATACTTTGCATATAGCCTGTGCAATAATTTATTGCCTTCTATAGCATCCAGAGACCTTATTTTTTAAGAAGCAGAATGCATTTGTAAAATATGTGTTGTTAGTATTATTATTTTTAATTTGCTCTTGGCAACTGAATTTTCTTCACTGCTGCAGAGAATAATGAAACGAGATGGATTTGCTGGATTCTAGTTTACTTTAAAAAAAATCACAATGGCAATTTACATATGTTTTACCCTTAGATCGAGATTTTGAATATTTACCATAACTGGATTAGATTCTAGTTATGTGCAGAACTGACTGGAAAATAAACTGGCATCCTGATTTGCATTCATTCTGCACCAGTGGTTCCCCTGTCAAATTTGTTCAGTGTGCAAGATTTGGCCAAGAGCTGGGTTTGTGTATTACCTGTTACTGCAGGCAAAAGCCTGAAGTATGTGTTGACCCAAATCCCTGATGTATATAAGGAATGGCATATTGAGAATAGGAATATTGGAATTAAAATATACTTAGTCTTCCGTCAGGGTTGGGGGCAAGGGTTTGCATCTTGATAGCCAGGAGCCCTCATTTATAGAGTGTGAAAATAGCTGGGCAATGGAAGGTGACCTCAGTTTGTTATTTCCAGGTAGCTTCCTTCTGCTATTCCTGCCCTACGAGTCAGAGATGTTGCGTCTGGGGGATGTGACTGCAGTGCCGCTTGATCAGGCAACAAGACTTTACTGTTAGCAGTGTGCAGGTATGCTAAACTCTTTCCTTTCAGCTGAAGGTGTGTGATTTGGGGAGACAAAAGTTTTAATTTCTCTTTCTTTCTCTTTATACTTTTTTCTGCTCATGGTGTAGCTACCTATGGGCAATGGTACTCAGTGAAAGTTAAGAAGCAAACGATGGTGTGTGCTTGTAAAGTATGCATTATTACTCAGTGGTCGATGCTAAGAAAAGAATCGTGGAATGGTTAGAGTTGGAAGGGGCCTTAAAGATCATCCGGTTCCACCCCCCTGCCCTGGGCAGGGACACCTCCCACCAGCCCAGGTTGCTCCAAGCCCCATCCAACCTGGCCTTGGACACCTCCAGGGATGGGGCAGCCACAGCTTCCCTGGGCAACCTGGGCCAGCGCCTCACCACCCTCACAGGAAAGAATCTCTTCCTAATATCTCATCTAAATCTCCCCTCTTTCAGTTTAAAACGGTTCCCCCCTCGTCCTATGGCTCCCCTTCCTGATCCAGAGTCCCTCCCCAGCTTTCCTGGAACCCCTTTAGGGGCTGGAAGGCGCTCTTAAGGTCTCCCTGAAGCCTTCTCTTCTCCAGGCTGAACAACCCCAACTCTCTCAGCCTGTTTTCATGGGAGAGGTGCTCCAGCCATCTTTCTGTACTTATTTTCCATCCTGTTTATTTTCCCAGTTTCACGCAAAACCTCTTTGTTCATGTCTAACTCTTCAGCAGTTAAGTACTTGTTACACCAGCCTTTATTCAGCCTGGCATCAGGTAAAGTTTTAATAGAGAAATTTAAATCACCCTTTACTCTGCTGTTCACTGTTGCCATGCCTGAGCTATCACATACAAACCCCATATCCTTATGTATAGGCCACTATACACTAGAATCTCACCAACAGATTTGTGTTGGTATTATTGCAGATTTATATTTATAATTTGTAATTCTTCCTCTCTCCATCTAATAGTGAGAGGAAGGGCCTCAGAGGTAGATTTAGTACAAACATTTCAGCTTAAGCTAGGTAGATTTGTTAAAAGGCAAAACTAACAAACTTGGATATAAAGCTGCTAATACCAATATAAAGTTTCTGAGACCTCTACCAGAGCAGCAACCTCACTTTGCAGCATTGTGCTTCATGGATGCACATTAACTCTCCAAAAGCTTTTCCTCTCTGGACTGAAACATGAGAGATTTGGGAAAGCTGTCACTGACATATTCTGTTGTCCAAAATCCCAGTTATTTCCTGGTGCTGTCAACTCATTGCTAGTGAGTTGCGTCATCTCTGAAATCATGTGTCAATGAGACTTCTCAGTAAAATCCATGAGATGTTAAGCGGCGTAAGATGGACTGTGTCCTCCTGCACCAGGAAGAGAAGCCCTGAATTGTCTCTGGCCACCTGCACGTGTATTTGAACGATAAACTGGCACATCTGCTGTCCTCATTGTCTAGCTTTCCTTCACAAAAATGTGAGAATAAGTTAAATATAAAAGTGACCTAATCTGGGCTGAGCTGAAGCAGTAGATACAGGAGGTTTTGCTTCCACGCAGATTTATGCAAAAGCTAACACAGCCCTCGAAATAGTAGCGGCAGAGAAGAGAGCGAGATGTTTAGACAGGATTTGAGTGTCCCTGGTGGCTTCAGAGGAAAGTGAAGCACTTTGCTTGTCTTTCAAACTATAAATAAACTTGCCGACTGAATGGCTCTTCTGACCGCTTGCTGTAAAGGCTGCAGTGGGCACCCGTGCCGGGATGGAATGCCGGGGCTGATGCTCCCTTCTGTCCCTGTGCCTGCCGAAAGTGGTTTCCCACAGGGTCTGTAAGGCGTTTTGGAGGGCTGGAGCCCGTGCAAATTTGTCAGTGCCTGGAGGCTGATAGCGTAACTAGTGTGGTGAGGTGGAGCGATTCCCAGGGAAGTGTTCAACTAGCTTACTAAAAATTATCTTTACTTTTGCATTATTCTTTCATTAGGCTCCCTTCTGTCCCTGTGCCTGCCGAAAGTGGTTTCCCACAGGGTCTGTAAGGCGTTTTGGAGGGCTGGAGCCCGTGCAAATTTGTCAGTGCCTGGAGGCTGATAGCGTAACTAGTGTGGTGAGGTGGAGCGATTCCCAGGGAAGTGTTCAACTAGCTTACTAAAAATTATCTTTACTTTTGCATTATTCTTTCATTAGAGTTGCTTTGCAAGTGACATTAGAGATCAAGGTAAGAAAAAATGCACAAGAATTTCACATTCTTTGCATCAACCATTTGTGATGGACATGTATGACAGAATTGAGCTATCCCTCTTTAAGAAAAAGGGTTAAAAGAAAAGTTTAGAAGTAGCAGCCAGGAAGTAAACAGGAAAGCAAAAAGCCTTTAGAAAAGAAGGCAGAGGTGAGAAGAGGCTGTTAGGGATGACAGCATCTTTCTGTCTGTCTCCTATTGAAAGTACTGCACCCTTGCTCCTTTTCACCAGTGATAAGTTTCCAAAACCCTACACCGAGGTGACGGCTCTGTGGTGCGTCTTTGGGTGGTATCTTGGCCAGGCTTGTTTGCATCAGTAGATTGGTTTCTGCTGTTGTTACATTCCTCAAGGAAAATTATAGCTTTGGTATAGTTAGTTCTAGATTTGATATAAACCTACATGTATCGTCCACTCTGGACGTGTTGCATCAGAATAAAAATGAAATTAGGAAATGGGAGGATGAAATTGCTTCATTCTAGTATTAGACTGGCTTACATGTGGTTAACATGGCAGTGACCATTCTGTTTTAATTATACTTACATTGGACAACTTGGAATAATTTACCTGTAAAGAAAGTTGCTTCCCAACTGCAGGGAGTTAGCAGTTGTCTTTTGGGCTAATGAAAAAAATCCCCTTTAGCTAGCTAGAGACTATGGAGCATCTCAGTAATGGCAGTGGGCAAGGTGCGCTGGCCTGAACCCAGCTACTGTTAAGAACTAAAATATGCTTTAAACATCTGCCGGACAGTAACCGGAGATGGCACTGGGCACGAGTCTGCGGACGCTTCACTATTACTCGTGCAATGGCCGTTTCTGGATTCAGTGTGAAAGGGAATAGAGATAAGGGAGAAAGAGAGAAGACAGGCAGGTAAAAGCACGTGAAAATAAAGGAGCTGGCTTAGGGGATGGAAGTGCCAAGTGAGAAAGAGGTGAAAAAAGAGATTATTTTGTGGAAGTAGGGGAAGCAGAAAGAAAATAAACCAAAAAGGGAGAATCAGTATACACCCTCCATGTAACTGACTTGTATTTTAATACGTACTTTGGATTCCCCCACATTCAGGTCTCTTGTGAAACCTTCCTCCTTCAAAAAAAAAAAAAAAAGCATTTTTCTTTAAGTCTGCTTCCTTCTGTTCCCACATGAAAACTGATAGAGAAGTCTCAGCAAACAGGTGAGCAATACAACGGCCAGCTGAGAGCTTTTCTTCCCTGTAAGGTTTTTCTTTTGTTTGTTTTGTTGGATTTTTGTTTGTTTGGGTTTTTTTCTCCAATGGCCTCTTCAAAAGAGGTATTGGTTACTCCTCACAGAGTAGATGGATGAAAAGTAAGGTGTAGGTTCCTTTCACAACAGTCCCCTAATGTGTTTGGGTAATCTTTCCAGAGCACAATTTTGTTCCTCGGAAATAATAAAGTGGGTTTATAAAGAGGGAGTGATTTCTTGATAAGGAAATTACCATTTTAGAAAGTGGCTGTAATCATGGGAGCTTTATAGTGGCAGCTCTCCCTGCTGTTAGCAGAGAAAAATAATGACACCAGCGCTGGTGGGATGAAGGAAGAAACTTCTTCACTGAGCCCTATTCCTGCATCTTTTTAAGCATATATTACAGGGCGTTTTGAGAGACAGGACACCACAGTAGTGGGAACTCAGGGCTGATTGTAAATAATAATTTATCTCCATCCCTAACAGAGCTTTCACAGGCATTAGGGACAGAGGAGCACTCATTAAACTCTAGATGATACCCAGTTTTTCTGCTGTTCAAATACATCTATCTTGTGTTCAGTAGAATGGATTGAAAAAAGTTGTAATTAGTCATTCAGAAAGATCTTTCATCAAGAGGCAAAATAGATCTGAACTTTATTTTAAAAGTCGGCTCGTTATGTTTCAAGTCCTAGGAACCTGCAAATGAACTATTGTTTGAATACAGCCAGTAAGCAGTTGCACATTTTTTTAACATGTTGTTTAATAATCATTTGTATAGGAGCTCTTTGTCAGCTCCATGCAGATAGCAAAAATGCTATCTGCATGTGGTTTGTAATTAATTGTGTAGGTAGTACATAGACAACATATGATTAGCAATATAATGAACACGTTTTATTCATAAACATCTAGAAGACTCAGGAGCTGAACATATTAGTAAAAGCCAAAAAAAAATAATCTGATAAATGGTATGGTAATGATGTTTTGGTATTATCTGATGGCCAAGTGACCGCTTTAAGAGAACCTGATGATCTCCTAAGTTCCTAAGTGACAATGACAGATTGGTACTAATAAGATAAGCATGATGCAACGGAAAAGGAATTGATGGGGACACACAAAATCTGTGACACGCAAACAGGCACCAGGAAGGCCTGTCTTAAGTAGTAGGTCACTTCAGTGGGTTGAAAAAGTACCTCTCATTGTTCTCATTTCTCTTCATTGTTTTTGGGCTGTTTGTTTTTGTTTTGTTTTGTTTTAATATATGGTAATTTTTTATCCTTTCTATGTTATATTTAATCTGATGGTATCAGTGTTCCAGCTGGTTTAAACCGAGAACATTCCCGTCACCTGTCTCAGAGAGAAAACGTCATGAGCTTTCTAAGCCTTTCCTACTATAAAATTTACCATTAAATACCTGACATACGCAGATAACCTGTACACAGATTAGTCTGTATCAGGGCTTTTTTGTTGCTTTTGCTTTTATGCAATATGCCCTGCATGAGCAAAATTTTACTTAGTCATGCTGATCCTCTTAATGTTCCCGATACAGCAGAACACTGCGAAGAAATAAAACCTAAAAATCACTAATTTCACTAGACTGTCCCTTTACTTGAAGCTGAGTACTAAAATCTAATCCTCTAAGTCTGTGCCATTACCAAGAGGTAACTGGTGTATGAAGGTACCAAACTAAAGCTGCTGCAAAGGTGTTTTAATGCTCTAGAAGTCTGGTCAGAATTTCTGGAGACGCAACACAATTGCATATTGTTTTAATTATGTTTCAGTTGCATGTACAAAATCAATCCTTCAAACCTGAAATGACTGCTGCTTTTGATTCATCAAGTAGTGGCACGTTTTCATCTCCAAGTAGGTTAATAACTTCATGAGTTCATTGTTTTAAGTAATTCCTTAAATCCCAAATGCTTACATGAGCAACTTTACTGGCTTATATTTTCTTTTATTGAAATATATTATAGGAAATACCTTAGAGCCTACTTCATTAAGTTTCATTGTAAAAAAACCATATGCCTCAGAAAGAAAGAATACTAATCTGTAATACTTGTTTTTAAAGGGAGACCTCAATTCTTTACTTGAAAAATTGCAGTCAGTAGCTCTCAACTTCATTAAAAACACCAATAGGTGCTCCCATTCTGCTGCTGCTGAAGTCAGTGAAAAAAGATTTCCCTTCCTCAAGGATCAGTGTAATACTAGGATTAAAATAAAGTTAATTAAGAAAATGTTGATTCATTGGTATTTCCACCTCAAGTTAAGATAACATGGAAGCTTGGATGTCTGCTATGAAATTATACGCACAGGAACCTTTTCAAACCACAGTGTCCTCCGGATCTACAGTTGTGAGAACCTGCAGCAGCTCCCAGTGGTTGCGCAACTTTGAGGATGTTTTTAGGATAACCAAACACCCACAATGCCACTCGTAGTCTGGGAAAAATAAAAATCCCCTGAATTTCCAACAATTAGATTTGAGTTTTTTTTATTTTGAGTATACAGAGATGGAAGTGCATAAAGATGGAGCCGGGATCCAAATTGGACTCCATGGAGTTGCATCGCTGTTTGTGAAATGTTATGTTGTTTAAAGAGGTCCTGTGGGTTCATAATGACTCTAATTGCTTTCAGCGTTGAGGGTTAGGTTTGATTCTTTTGCTAGAGTTGGCTTAGGAAAATTCTTTCAGTGATGATGCTGGGTGATCTACCTCAGTGAATTGTACTGGTTTTCTGAAAAGTCCATTTTAGGAAATGTTCATGCACTGTGTTTTTACATGCTTACTTATAATTTCATTGCTATACCTATAAGCTACTGCTCATCCTGCTGACATAGCTTAAAGAGACATATAAAGCTGTGAAAAGGTTCAAAAGAGATCTTTCGGAGAGCCCTGAAAGAAAATTGAAGTAAAGAAGGAATTAAGGTTTTCTTGAAAGCTAAATTCTTTAGGATTTATGTCAGCTTGTTGCCTACACACCATTGACACTTCATCTGTTGACTTCATATCTGAGGGCTTACGCCATTAAATTACTGAGCTCAGTAGGTCAAATGGTGCATATTCAGGAGATTTAAAGACATTTTCACAGCTAAAAAAAAAAGCCAACCCAAGAAAGAACAGCTTAGCGTCTGTTTTAAAACTGCTAAATCTGTAGAAATTCCTAAAGCATAAAATGAAAAACATCACTGCTTGCTATGCTTGGTCTGCTTCTCAGGGCAACTTTGTGATAGATATAAAGTTAGCTTCTAACGTGGCTCCTCCCAAAATTCAAAAAATTGTAATTCAATTCAACTGTAATTCAAAAAAGCAGAGAGCCGTAAAGCAAATGCTACTTGCACGGGTGTTACTGTGCTCCCCGAGAAGTTCTTGCTATCATGCAGAAGAAAATAAGCAGGGGAGTTTCTAAAATGCAGATTGCCTTGCAAAGGCACACCCTCACTGCTCCTATTTTCCAGCGAGGACAGGAAGGCAGGCAGTATTTTGAAAGGTTTCTCCTCCACCTACTTATTCTGTGTGTGGTGTTTTCAGTTTAAATGGGTTGGAAAGGTGGACTTCCCTGCCGGCAGGTGAGCTGGGGTAAGAGTGGTCAGAAAACTGCTAGAAATGATAAAGGGTATAATGAGAGAGGATTTGGGGGTTTCTATCCAAAAAGTTGCATCCCCAGCTACACTTCTGTTCCTTATCATGGCTGAAGCATTGACTTTTTCGTTTGTCTGGCACTGAAAGTCTGACACCTCTCTCTTTGAACAGGGAATAGAGACATGAGCAGAAGCCCCCAGTGTCCTCTGAGGGCAACCTGCGGAGTAGAAGAAAACCAGGGGGAGACCTCGGAAGCAGTAGCGGCAAGAGAAGAGGGCTTTGTCTGAGCCCAGCAGCAGAAACGGCAGCACAGGTAACGTTCTCGGAGAATTTCAGCCTCGGTTTCTTGCTAGATCCATATTTACGCTGAGCCTGAAGGCTTTTGGCTTTAGAGAGGAAGTCCAAAAGTTAGCAAGCATCCTGCGTACTGCATGCTTTCACATGCAGGTGGGAAAGAGCAAGTTAAGAGAGAAATTAAAATAGATTTTTGATTGCTGTTTCATTGACAAAGAGAATATTGAAAGGGCCAAATTCAATGGTTTGGGGAAAAGGAAACATAGCAGGAATTTCTATTACTACATTTCTCTGCTTTCTGGAAATTCCAGTATGGATTGAGAAAATCCAGGGAGATAAAATACTTCCCAGGTTTAGAGAGACAGCTCTGGTTAGACAGATAGCTCACACAAACTGAATTATGGCAAGATAGCTTTATTAGAAGAAAACAAAGATTCAGCAATGTGGTTACGTCTGTGGGTAAGAAAACTGTACTGGAAAGCTTTGACAAAGGAAGGGAGCACATGAGGGAGGAAAATAATATTGATCATACTGTAAAAGTGTGTATTATAAAAACAGTGCCCGAGTAAGTCAAAGAATGAGAAGTTAAAGGAAATGTTTAGCAACACAACATTTGCAGGTAAGAAATAGTTTCTGGATGGTGACACGAAAGTGTATGTTTGGCTTTTTCCTACCGAAATCCAGCACAGAAGAAACTCTCCAGCACTCGTTTTGGGACTACCCTGCACGTGAGGGTTTGCCAGACTGTGCCTGTTCAAAGGACAGTGGTTTTTCCTTTTACCCCTATCTTAGATCCATTTTGCTTCCCTACTTCATTGAGTTTGTTCCAACAGATGAGAAAAAGAAGCAGGATTTTTCCCACTAACTTAAGGCAGTGTATTTTGCTTGTTACCAGTTTGTGGTGATGCAAAGATAAGTAATGGCTTGTGAATGCTGGAGAGTAGTTAGTTCAAGAACTATATTCATGTCAGAGACCTGACTTAAAAACCTGAATTTACCAATTATGCCTCTTCGCTATGGATAATTTAATGAAACATATGTTAAAGGTAAAGAAATATACTTGAATTCATGCACCTGATGTACTTTTAACAACTGTTTCCTTTCAAATGAAAAATAAGATTTCCCCCTTCATCAATCCAGTCCAGCGTTATACAGTATTGCTAATGGATACAGACTTCTTCCTGAAAATATTTAACCTCAGAGTTTTTAGGGAATTTAGGCTTTGTTATTTCGCTATTATGATAAAAAAACCTAACGTTTTTCTTTCAAAAAAAGGAAAAAAACATAAAGCACGTCTTTCTGAGCTGCATGGGGAGAGGTTTCCATTCCATAGCAGATGTAGATGCTCCACAAAACATGTCAGCAGCTGGGTGCATTTTAATCAATAAAAAGGCTGCAGAGAACTGTCTCTAATATGATAATACAGATATGACCCTAAAATTATTCTTATTCTTTAGAAAGGATGGGAGTAGAGGTTGGGTTGATATTTGTTCATGGCATTACCATAAGCAAATTCCCATTCAGTTGGCAAACATTATTATTGTTATTGCGGAAATTACTGCAGTTATTTTATTTGCTTGGTAAGTAGTTTGCTAGGTGGGAGTGCTTCTCGCTTGGACTTTAAAGAAACCCCACTGGTTTTGCTTTACATTTGTACTTAGTCCTATGAATAAGTCCCACACACAAGCTTATGAAAATATAAGCTCCTAAACTTTCACGTAGGTAAATCCTGATTTATGGTGACACAAGGGCAGGATTTTGATTCTTTCTCTGCTGTTGATAAGATGACAAGATTATTGCAAGGGAGGACTTCGGCACAGGAGCTCATCATCCTGGCGGGGAACAGGACAGCCCAGCTTAGAAGGAACAGCCAGCAGGGGACTTTCTTGGAAGCTCAATTAAAAAAAAAAAAAAAAGTTTTCCAGCCTTTTGGGCAATACCATGGGCACTGAAAGCACTCGCACAGGGTCGAACCCAGGACTGCTGTCTCACGCACACTTTAGATACCAGCTGAGTGGCCTGAGGGCCTGCTAAAAACTTTGTAAGTCCCCTGTAAGGGCAAAGATGGTAGAAAGCACTTTTAAGGGATTCAAGGGTGTAATGCGGGGAATCTGTATTGTACCAGGTGTTTGGCAAGCTCATCTGGTGGGCCGCTTGCGTACCTAATGTGTTTGTTTCCTTTGATTCCAGTGGATACTGTGCAGTATAAACAAACAACAGTATGTCCCTGTAACCATCTGAGCAGAAGAGAACACAAATAATGGCAATGATGGTTATCACATGAAAGATGACTAAGGCAATTTCTAATGTTCTCTGTGCTTAATGAATATTCTAATGTAAATATTTACCGTTGATCCTCCCAGACAGCGGCAGTCAGAAGCACGGTGAAACTGTATGATGCACACTGTTGAGCTGTTGAGTACCTCTTTTTTGTGAAGTTTAATTTGATCACATTATTTACTTCATTTTTGAAAATATGCTTTATATTTTGCTGCTTAAAGAAAATGAAGAGTGTAATAAAAAGCTGGGGGTGAATAGCAGTGGCTACCTCTGTTGAAGAAAGACCTGTTGAAACTGGGTATTAGGCAAACCCTCTTAGCAATAAGGACAGGTAGATCAATTTTTAAAAGGCTGACAATGAACACTCCATCTCTTTAAATCTTGAAAGCTGGGTCTGGATACCTTAGCTGAATATATATTCTACTTTAGCCTAAAAGTTTTTAGATTTGATGTAAGAATTACCGCATGACATTTTCTGGCCTCTGTTACATGGAAGGTCAAATCTGTCGATCACGCTGATCCCTTTGGGTCTTAAAATCTGTAAATCTGTTGCAAAGCAGCTAGCTGACAATTAACTTTTGTGCTTGGAGTACAGATCTTCAGTTGAGAGCTTCACATGCCTGCGCTGTTTTGCCTTCAGTTCCTGGAAGAAGCAGAGAATGATGTTCAGTTGCTTCCTAACGACACGGGACTGTTTTTCATTTAATTCATATTTTTTCATTACAACTTCTGGGTCCATAGTTTTTGTCTTAATTATTCCTGTAAGACTTTCTTTTAGTTCTCTATCCTTTCAGCTTACAGGATAGTGAACAAGGCATGTGGACATTCATGCTCAACTCATCCCTCAGTATTAGGGTTAAAACCACATGAAGTTAATTTTGTTTGCCTTTTTAATCTGTATTGGGTACTAGTTTTAATACTAGGGTGGGGGGTTTTGTTTGTTTGTTTTCTAGTGCCTTTAATATATCCCGCTTTATATATTGTTGAACCACTTCTTTCTCCATTAGCAGCTCCCTGATGAATTGGGATGGGCTTGCCGATTCAGCTGACAGAAGGAAGAGAGGATTCATGTTTGGCGGCAGCACAGAGTTATGTTGGCTTAAGATGAGAATGACCTAACGTTTGTCATCTGTTGTTTATTCTCTTGTCCTCTGCTGAAAGAGGTCTTCTTGTGGATGGCTCAACTGGAGTTTTTAATGTTTGTGTCACTGTGTATTTATGGAGTTGTTTTGCACTTCGTAGGGAAGGTAGTGAGGTTTATGCAATGATCCTTGGAGACATAGTGTCTTCAGCGAGAAGGTTTTCACAGGAGAGGAAAGAGGTGAGAGCGTTTACTGCCAGCTTCACCCTGGAGCCCTTGGTACGAGCCATGGCCCCAGACTGAGGAGCAATTGCCTAACAAGGATCAAGAGCACAAACATCTGCTCGGAAACTGCATGGCAAGTCAATGTGGCGAAAGGAGAAAACATCCCAAGCGGACAAAAATAGCTTGAGAGAAGAGGAAAAACTACAACTTATATAGTATATGTATGTACCTCGGTAATGTTCACTCTCTGGAGCAACAGAGACTACATTTATATTCATGGTCATAAGACCAAATTCAGGCCATGTGAAAAACATCGCTATGCCATTTTACTGGTCATACATGATAATATCTACCAAGTCATTGCAGGCCAGTGAATTACATATACAAACATCCTTGCAAACACCCCATGTTATAATTAGGATGAATTTTTTGGGTTGGTTTTTTTTTGTGTGGATATTTTGTGAGAAACGGGTCAGTCCGCAAGACCAAACCAGCAAAGGATTACTTCACACCATAAGATAAGAGTGAAACTTCTCTTGAAAAGGAGCAGGAATCTTTTTGGTTGAAAGTACAAAACAAGATAAATACTGTTACCTTTTGGGTCAACTGCCTGTGTAGACTTCTGTCAGGAGTGGTTCTAGCATTTATACATACCGCGCAATTTAGGATCATATAGCTTCCCCCCTCCCCTTTTTTTAACCTTGCTGTTCAAGATAAACTGTAGCGAAATGGGGTAGGGTTTTGATTGCTGTAATCATACCTACCACACTTAAACATTCTGAAGTGTTCTTCATCTCCTAATTTTCGGCTATCAGTAGCGTTTATGACCCACTTTGCTCACTCTTGAAATCATAGCTTCTGAAACAGAGCGCCCGCCATAAGAGGTTGTCAGCAGCCTTTTAAATTGTGAACTCCTGTTATTCAGCATCTCAATATTTTTTTTTGCCTCTTCCTTTCGGGGACAAGAGGAGAGGAAGCCGTTTTGGATCATGACTGCTCCTTGTTCTTTCTGGACTATTCTTATTAAAAGACATGCTAAAATTTTAAGGATAACCTTAAAAAAACCCTAGAAAATTATTTGGCCGATTCCTTCTTTAGTTTAACGGGCATTAACTATTAATTGCTTATGATAAACCTAACCTACATTATTAAACTTTTTTTTTCTGTCCTTCTTTGTCAAGTAGTTTATCAACAAATTTAATTAAAGTGACCACAAAAGAACCCAGAAATACAAATACAAAAGACGTTGGATTTTTTGACAGATATGAATGTGCTAATTAGCCTTCAAATCAGCCACGTTAAAAATGATGTCTGTAGTACACGTCTATTGCTTTTTATTAAAACTAAAGCATTAGAAAAATACCAAATGCAAAAGAATAGATAATAAACCTTTCAGCATATTGAAACAATATTGGTAAATCTCACTGATACACTGTTTAAAAAAAAAAGAAATACAGTGCTGAAATTATAATAAGAATCTGTGTTGTTGAATCTGCCTCTAGTTGTGGGAACAAAGCAATTTATACTGTTTTCTGGAGCCATTTAAATTGTTTCTTTTATCTTGTATGGTTTTGCACTAGCATTTTTTTTTCAAGTTCTGTTTTTGTGGGTCTGCGTTCTCCTTGTTTCTTATTTGAGTGCTGAGGATCATCTGAGTCAAAACCATTAACTTTCACATGGTTTTCAATCAAGACCTTTGCAAAACGGCCAATTTCACAATGGCTTTAATGGAAAATCTAGATTGCTTCATATTTGATTTAGACTTCACCCCTATGCTTGTTTTCTTTTTCTCCCCTTGGGTTATAAAGCTTTGCATGATTTTTCTTAGTATGAGCATGTAAGTTGGACAATTGGTCTTCCTCTAATTATTTGTAAACTGCAGTGAAAATCATTAATGTTATTTCTAGCGATGTACTTGCAGTTGATATCCTGAAATTTAAA
This sequence comes from Charadrius vociferus, assembly GCF_000708025.1. Taxonomy (NCBI): domain Eukaryota; kingdom Metazoa; phylum Chordata; class Aves; order Charadriiformes; family Charadriidae; genus Charadrius; species Charadrius vociferus. The sequence goes on along the minus strand of NW_009647006.1, from coordinate 700,293 downwards.
ACATTCAGTGGGAAATCCTGGCTCCACTGGAGTTAAGGAAAAATTCCCACTGAGTGAGCATTTCTGCCTATATATCTAGGCATGCAGGTCTAAATACAATTAAACATTAGATCCTGATTTGTCCCCAGCTCATCTTTAATAGAAGTATTGATAATCTTTAATAGAAATGGTAACTGTAGCTGTTATAGCTGATGATTTACAAACAGTTAATTTACTTTTTCCAGGGAGATTCCCCTATATGGGATTTTCTCCCAACTCACTCCAATTGAAGCAAAAGCGACAGTCCTGTTTCATGATCTTATTTCAAGAATTGGGACGCCAAGTCCTTTTTCACTGGTGTCACAGGCAATTTCTGCTGAGGCCGTAATAGCACTTGAAGCCAGGGAAGTTTTATAGGGCCCAGGTTTCCTTAAAAGCATTTCCTGGTGTTATTACTGTATTTTATTATTGCCTGCATTTTAAAAACATCCTTTTCTGTAGTATCCAGACACTGCAATATTTACCTAACAATTAAACTAACAGTATACAATATATGAGCAAGTGACAATATGGTTTTGATGAATGAGGTGGGTTTCTACTGCAGAAGAGGTAATTTCTACTTGCTTCACTTACAGGTGTTGTCATTGCCTGAAAGGAAGAATACACAGAATAAAAAGGCAGCGAAGAGGCTGTATGGATGTGATTTTTCTTTGGAAATGATTTTGTTGTTCTTTTGGGCTGCAGCTGGAAGGAACTGTTGCTCTTTTCAAACACGTAATCTAAAAGCATCTGGAAAGTGAAGGTAATGGAGTCAAGAAAGAGGTTTATTCCAAATGCTCATACTGAATATGACAAATGTTTCTGACTGCATCACTGAGGCCTTATGTAAAAATGGAAACCCCATTGAATTAGTGTCATAGCTTTGCTCTCAGAGCACTATTTCCAAGGAGTTCTAACACAGTAATGGACGGGGCTGGTGATGGGAGTGATCTGTTTCACCCATGAGTTTTTTGGATGTAGTATTTGTGTGTCATTTATAAAAGTATGGGTTTTCCTCACTACAGATGTGCCTTCCAGGCTCAGCACATCTAGTACACAGTTACACTTCACAGCCTACCCACAACCACAGAGTTTGCATGTCACATAGCATGTCACATAGAAAAGGGGAATAGAAATTATTGTCTAAATAAAAGAGAAGTAAAAAGAAAAGAGAAAAAGAGAATCTAATATGGCCCAGTTGTCCTTTTTATTTTGTGATTCTTTTGCTTCATTTTGACTTCCTGCATTTGTCAGTCCCCTTCTAAATTTTGGCCTGAGAACATCCTCAGGATGAAGGGCTCGATGCAAAATTGATAAAGCCATGCTGTATCTGTAGAAAGTCTCAGTATGGAAATCCTCTTTCACTCACCTGCATGTCTGAAAAACATGATGGTGATTTTTCTTTTTTTTTTTTTTTTCCCACTCATAAAATGTTTCAAAAAGATGGCCAGCTTGGCTTTTTGGGTCTTCAGGAATGCAGGTTGTTGGCTTTTTTTGATTTCCCTGGTGAAAATCTGATGTCACAAATGCATTCAGAGTGGACATAGACCTTGAGAGAAAAGAGCAGATTTGTTTATTGAAAATCATTACCATGTTACTTTTAGCGGCAGGGAAAATATAACGGCAGAAAATTATTCAAACCCCGTGTGTCCTGACTGTAAAGTGAATTTGTAGGAATACAGAGAATAATAAACAAATAGACTCACTAGACAGCGTTTTTAGTCTTCTGCCGTTTTATTTAATTATTTTCATTTAATCCTGTTTCAAAGACAGAAGTCTATCCAGCTTCTCAAAGTGAGCATATGGACAATATATGGATATCGCACCCATGTCTTAATATCCAGCTGCTATTTGTGTGTAAATTGGGAGCAGCTGCATGGCTGGCAGGCTGGAATACACTGAACGAGCCTGCTGCTTACATAAAAATATTTCTGAATAGTTATAGTCAATGGCCATTTAATTTGGATTGTTGCTGTTCCTTGCCATAGATCATGGAGACACCAAGATAGCAGATAGAAAGCAGTTTGAATCAATGGAAGTATGGAAACTGTGTAGAAGGGGGGAAAGGGAGCTCACTCGTTCTTCTCTGCCTTTACAGATCGAGGATTGGGTGGATTGAGGTAAAAAAAAAGAAGTCTGGGTGGGTTTAGCATCCGTGCAAATGCCAGAAATGGAGTAATTGGATGACTGGTACAGACTGCAGATGGGGCTCTTTCGTCACTGCCCTCCGTGAATGAAATTCTTTTCCTTCTACATTCAAATCTAATATAGACTTTTTGATTTCACCCTAGATGGTTTCACCTTTGAGCTAAGAGGCAGCCTGAGTGGTAAGGTATGTATAATTGGCGCAAATCATTCAAGTCCCTTTTAAAAGCAATGCATTAAGCATGCACAAATTTTAAAAAGGACAATTATACAGAAACGTCTTTTAAAAAGTGCTTTTGTAGTGAACAAAACAAAATGATTTCTTCATGCTCCTGTGCAAAGTGGGTGGCTACAAAGCATGTGCGTAGATTTCTGGAGATACAATACAAAGGGGACGATAATAATAACCTTTTTTTGTCGCCAAAGAGTCTGCACAAAGATTCCATCGGCATTTTGCACACTATGATAAAAAATGCATTAAATCCTCAACATCAGTGGAGGTTCAAAGTGAAACAGAATCAAGCAGAATAAGGTACCCATAAAGAAAAGAAATAGCTAAATGATATTAAGGAAGCCAAGATAACTGCAAAATTAACAACACAATAGCTTATAGAGTCTGCTTGTGCTAACAAAAGACAATCTTTACCACCTAGCATCTCCATTCAGTCCTGGAAAGAAAAGGTAATTACATTCTGGAATGAACAAAATAGTAAAAGCATGGTTTTACTATGATAATTTAAAATTTGAAGTTAAGATACTTGAACTCTGACCTCTCAATAAAAAGAGAGACTTGCTGTCTCTGCCGACACCACGATGTTAAATGATGCCAAAGGCAGTCTGAAGTCGAGAATAGGTCCCTGACTACATTTCGTGATTTACTGTCTTCCTGACATCGATGACTCGATGGAAGAGACGTTTGCAGGCTGCCTTGATGTGGGCAGAGCCCTTTGGGGTACGGTTGCGAGCCGTCAGGATACGGTACGCCTGTGCGACGGCACCACCGGCCAGAAAAGGCATGAAGGGATTTCCTGGAAAGCAGGATCCTTTCTGGAAAGACTCCCCTATCCCTTGCCAAAAATAAAATTTGGAAGGTTTCTTCAAGTGCTGCAGCAGGATATAGCTCTCTTCCAGAAGCTGATCAAGCTGGTCACAGGTTTCAGTGTGAAAGCTCAACGCAAACAAGTGTGTGCAGATTGTGCTGTCAGCTCTTTAGTCATGAAAAGAAATGGGCCCAGGGGGCAGGCAGTGAAATGCAGGAAACAACTCTTTTTCAACAGGGCGGTCCATTAGCTTGCACAAAGGTCTCCCAAAGGAGAATCGGGAGCCTCCCATCCAGCAGCTCTGAAACTAAGCAAGAAAAGTCCTTTATTAGCAACAGGTGGAGCGACAGCCCTAAGAGGTCTCCCCCGTGGCAGAAATCCCCTGTATCGAACTCATACCTGACCTAAGCAAACTCCTGTTGACTAGAGGCCTGTCGATGTGCTTGCTGCGTAGTCAGCGCTGACAAGGTTGGTTTTGCTAAGACATCATCCGTCCATAAGGGACAATAACCACAGGTTTAAAGCACCCACAAGTTGTACGCTACTCAGTCCAAAATGGAGTGGTGGCATAAGTCTGCTTTTAGCTTAAAATATCCACGAATCTCTAAAACCCAGAATCCAAAGGTTTTGTGCTCAGCTACCACTTCTCCTTGGGAACCATATTCTGGAGGCTTTCTCCCGTGGAACTCTCCTGCTTTGTGTTTGTTGTTGAATCCAACTGACCCAGAAATATTTTGGGGATTGCTTTACGTTATTTTGCCATTTACAGCTACACATTTGTCTTCAAAATCAGAGGTCAGAGGCTTCTATTAATTAGAAATACTTCAAAAACATGTATCTTGCAGCTCTTCAAAAGCCAGAATAATAAAGAACAGGTGAAAAGAAGCGCAGAAAAGGAGGTGAGGGAAGATGCGAACTATTTTAACTTCTTTTTTCAGACTTGTTTCTGTTATCCACATCTCTTACATACAGAGAAGTTTTAAATCAAGTAAATTAAACCTTTGTTAACACAGTTCATCTTTGGATACAGTGCATGGGTAGAAATGGCTCCTGAGGTCACTGTGCTACTGCAGCAGCCCAGCGCCAGCCAGTGTAATTTTGTTTGAATTCAAAACATGTTCTCGCAACACACGCCCATCTGCTAACCCTCTGGCAGAGTCAGGTCTGCAAAAGTAATATAAAGATGCAACTCCTGGCTTCTAGTATGATTTTTCGCCCCTTCAGATGCCTCCAAGAGCTTTTCAACTGCCTGAAATAAGTTCTCTAACAACACAAGAAAATAGGTAACGAATGCGAGGGGGGAGCGAGGCACAGTAGAAGAAAGAGGGGGAAAAAGGCAGTCAAAGGGAGAAGGAGGATAGAGGCAAGAAAAGCAGAAGGCAACATGTTCTCGCTGAGTTTCAGGGGAGGGGGGGGTTCAGTTGCTGTTAATTTTTTTTGTTGGAATATAGATTGGGGGGGTTAGATGGGGGGATGCTTTTGGGGAAAGGTCTAGGGTAGGAGGAGGATGTTACTGAGTTGGGGGGTTGAAAGATAGCGATACTGATTATTTTATCAATAAAGCATTAGAGATGTATTTAACTCTTCTGATGTACCTTCAAATGTTTTTTGGCAGTTCTGCGGTGCTTGCATCCGTCATGAAAAAAAGGCAAAACCACCATGCGTTTCTGGGGATTGGTTCATGTGCCAAAAAAAAAGGCAGTCTCCTTCATTTATCCTTGTTTTGTGCTTATGCACTCATGTTACAACATGATGAATTAATCACATCTTACAATGCTACAGGTTGACTGCATCGAATTGGGTGAGTGTAAAATATTCTAGTGCAGTAATTACCATATGTTTCAAAAAGACTTTTCTGCATATGATAGAGTACATGTATATATGACCAGAAGCAAAAAAAGAAAAGAGAATAATACATGATTTTTAAGAAGAAAAACTTAGATGAAAAGCAGAATAACAGTTCTGATCAATAACGAACAGAGAAAATATGGGACAAAAATATAGTCAAGAGTCAGTATTGGGGAGAGTGAGAAGTGAGGGAGGAAGTGATGACATAGTGAAGACCTGACAAATGTTAACATACAGATGTTGAAAATGGTACATTGAACCAGGTGTCTCTACCTGAAGAAGGAAGCAAATGTTTTGCAATGTAGGTATAAATATGCCTTATTAAGGACCTGAGCTGGGGTCAGGAAGACCCTACCAGCCACCCCACCTGTGGCGATGGAAACAGCTGCGTGCCAGTGGGATTTCGGTGCCTCAGAGGATGGTTGAAGGGATCAGAGTTTTGAGCTAAAACTCTGAACAATACCACTGGGAGCCGGCAGCAGGAA
>NW_009647006.1:671179-694746 GCF_000708025.1 Charadrius vociferus | reverse complement strand
GGTAAAGGTGGTCTTCTTGTGAAGGGCCAGGGGCAGCAGAGCAGCTGGGCAGGGAAGGAAGCCGAGCCACATGCTGAGAGAGTGAGGCATACCAATGAACTTTGGTTTTGCAAGTGCAAATTGCACCCATAAAGAAGAATCCATCTTTTTTTAAGCATTTGGGTTGCCCTTTGTGGTGTTGGAGAATAAAAATTAAGAAGGCATTTCAAAGAATCATTTTGATAAGATGAATGTGTGGGAGCAAAGAGGATGGTGGGATTTTAATCCGCAGCTTAAATCATTTTTAAAATGAAACGCCAAATATGAAACTATGAAGGCAGGAGAGTTTGTAGGTTTTTTGTTTGTTTTGGAAAAGATAAATTTTTTTTGCCCAGTTTGAACTACAGATGGGTCTCATGGGATTTGCTTTCAAACATAAGGGAGATATTCAGGCTTTCAGATTTCATTACCACTTTCTTCATTATTGTGCCTTGAGGAGCTATAAATAACACACAGCTAATTTGTGAATATGGCATGTTCCAGGGGACGTGTGTATTTTAATCAGGGCACCTTCTGACATTTGGTAATTGGTTTACAGATTTGTTATATAATTTGATGATTATTAAGTTGCTAAGAGGAAAAAAGCTAAATTTGTGTGATCTAAAAATCTGCCCTCATTGGACCCTTCCAGCAGCTGTGCTCCTTATAGGTCTAACTGAGGACAGATTTTTAAGTCAACAAGTACAAAAACTGGCGTCTATTTTCTATTTCTTACAGTTTTAGTAATGTAATTAGTCATTATGTTATTCATGACAACTCTCTTCCATATAAAACTTTTTATTTGTGTGTATATCACTAAACTGTTAGCTTTTAAGATGTATGTAAATTCGGTCTGGTACGAAATCAGTTTTTATGTGGGAAGGTGCTTGTTTGTTGCTGGGGGCATTTTTTGACCTGTTTATACAAACGAGTGTTGCGAGTATTCCAATTGAGAGCAGTTATCTTAGATGCTGCGAAAGACACTTGGAAAATCTGTGCAAAGTGACCATCCACAAAAGCCCTTTTATTTCTGGAAGGAATGTAGTTTGTTTAAGCATTACTCGTATAACAAATGTCTTTTTATGGTTTGATCCTTTGAATGGAGATGTTTCAGTGCTAAAATGAGCTTTACTCAGCCCTGGCCAGGAGGCAGCAGTGCAGTCAGGTGGCTGCATCAGCTTGCCTTGCTTTGTACTCAAGGACACGGATTTAGGGAAGAAAAGACTCATTTTGTATCCTGTCTGTGCATTTCCCATAGCTGTACCTCACACAGAAAAGAAGAAGTCATCTTGAGGGGAGAGGACGAGCCGTAACCATGGCAGCTGCATGTTGGACCTTTCCCAGCAAGGGCTTGTGGCCACAAACCAGCAGGTCGGAGCCAGCACCTGACATTTGTGCACTTCGTCTGCCAGTGTCTGTCATCTCACCTGGCTGTTGCTCACATCTCAATACAGACATCTCACTGAATTGTAGCCATTTGGGGATATCAACAGTAATTTTCTTTATATCTATGTACTGGCAGTCATATTTATGCATTAACATCATATGCCACTGGCATATCTGCGTTTGTTCTCCGAGAGCTTTTGCAAATAGGCATTCAATTACTACCTTTCTTTTCTTCAGCACTCAAAATCAGACTTATTTTCAAAAGCAGTTCTGAGGACATCTTTTGTGTAATCCTGCTCTCCTGCAGCTGGGGCGTCCAGTGCCTGGAAATGAGCTGGGTAGCAATTTTGAGGCTCCATATGAGAACACTGTGGCTAAAAGAATGGACATATGATGTCGATTAATAGGAATATTATCTCCCATTTTTTGTATTAATAAAATCAAAAGTACAGACATTTATGGTGCAGTACAGAAAGTTTATCATATTTTAAATTTTAGTTATTGCGTGTTCGTTTTCTCTTTTGCGCAAAATAAGACATACCTATCTGGATTTCCAAAGCCATCTTACTTCTCTGGCTGTACTTACTGCCACATAATGTTTAGGGTGGCCACTAATTAACTAATATTTCAGCTATAGATTACTATTGTGGTTGGTGATTTATACTATTAGCTCACTGGATAAGGGCAATATGTGCAAAACAGCGGGTTCAGATGTGAACATCTGCTAGTCAGCAGCCAGAAGCAGGCAAGTGGTTCACAGCAAGAAGTTCATGCCATTAATTTATTTTTTTATCATTCATAAAATACCCAGACACAGACCATACTTTTTGCTAAACTGAATTGTTTTACAAATATTTCTGGTTAGCCCATGAACAGCCTGGAACTGGAATTCTGAGTACTGCTATGCTTACATTATATTTTTGAAGTTATGCTACACTTAACCAATGCAATATCAGCATTTTGAGACTGGAGCTCAGTAAAACAAAATGATAGTACAATCCACTAACCCCCTTGTGATTTCTTCCTACTTTTACTCTGGTTTTGTTGCATCAGGTATCCCATCAGCAACAGCTGCATCACCAGGTACGAAGGTGTGATTTGTCTGTCCAGCCAAATGTCCCTCTGTACGCCTGTACCAGCTGCGCACGAGCTGCCCCATCGTCGCACGTGGAGCTGCCAAGGAGCCCTGCTGCATCCTGAGCTGGGATTGCCGATGGCTGGGGACGGAAGGCTAAAAAAAGGCTGCAGGTGGGGCTCTTGCTGTCCCATTAGCTGATGACTGCAGCCACCTGTGGCATGTTTTGACATTAAAAAATGCCAAGTACCTGTGGTAGGTGTTAGCATCTGTCACTGCAGCACAAATTGAGACAGCTTGGGCTGTACAAGGCTGGCTCGGACCAGACAAGCTACCAAAAGTCTTGCCTTTCCTTTCCAGAGCTTCCCCTCTGCTGGCATGTTGAAAACCTGCAGAGGCTCCAGGTGCTGTAGAGCTTGTATTTACCTTCTGCAACTTGCTGCTGACATTTTATGATGTTTTACATCAGTGTTTCCCTCTGCTGCTGAGCCAGGAGGAGTGGTGGGGGTGCCTGAAATACTCGCATTCGCTGCAGGGACAAGGATGGACAAGGGGCACACTCAGAAACCGGAAGGAGTCCCCACGCAGTAATGTGAGTGACTGCTCTGGTACTGTGCAAAGCGGCCCAAGAAAAGCCGCAATTGCTTTTGCGTTGGTAGATGCAGATCCTTGACTGTGGCTGGAGCCTGTGCCTTGGGAATAAATGGGAAAGGGACATTTCTGCAGGGTCTGATGGGGTAATAGCTCCTGTTGTCCTGCTGGGCCAGGCACCTGGCTCTGTGCAGCTTCCCCTGTCCAATATTGGAGAAAACATTAGCCCTGTTTCCCAGTGAAAATCACTGCCTGGCACTTTCCCAGCCCCTACGTCTTTGGACTCAAGTGTGATATAGCCCTGCCAGCAGCCCTGGTAGTGCTTGCTGTCAGGGCTGTTTGGTTTTTAATTCCATCATCATCATCATCATCATCATCATTATTATTATTATTATATTATTATTATTATTTTGTGTGTCTCTGTGTATCACAAGGCTGCTTAAACAAATTACTTTTGAGTATTATAATCTTCCTTACATTAATTGCTTCACTGTAGTGTATAGTAGACAACTCATTTAATAAGCCATAATAATTTCTTATTTGTAGGAAGCTGTGTGTCCTCTCTTTGTAAGCCGTGCTATTTCTTAGCATGAGTCTCATACTGGCTTCTTTTGATGAAACACCACGTGCTGTGATCGAGAAGGATTTTGGACGTGAGCATAATTTCAGGTAGGTCTGATGCATCGCACACTCATGCGTGTGCTTATACTGGGATGGAAATCCACTGATTTCAGTAGAATTATTCAAGGATTTGTCCATAGTTTGTCACCTTTACCTCCAAAAGACTCATCTCCAAAGTAGCTGTCCAGTCTGTGGCCTCACCCGGTACCTGGTAGGCAGAATGTGCGTGAGGCCATCAGCTCTCATGGTCCTGGCACACATGGACACATGGTCCTTGCTCCCGGAGGGTGCGTTTCTCCTATGCCAGCCAGCACATTTATTTACCCAGGCTCCACGTGGCGTGGTTCTCGCCTCCGCGGGTTCTCACTCAGAAGATGCTTCATTTGTGCTGCAGACAGGCTTTTTTTCATCGTGTTGCGACAGAGGCGCTCAGTTCCTACTCACAATGATGTGGGTTGTTGGGGTTTTTTTTTAATGAGTCCAAAGAAATTTCATTGCTAAATCAGTCTGGGTTTTTCTTGAGAAAAAGCAGCGTTTCCTTGTCAAAGCAAATATTGATGATACTGCTTTGCAAATAGGTTTTGTCAGTTTCTGGGATCTTTGAGGCTATCCAGCCGATCACTGATGGCTTTTGTTGTGCTGGCTTCAGCTATGCAGTACCATAACTAGAAATACTGCATTTTTTTAGTATACATGGCCATAAAATAGAGACTGTTCCATAAAGTAGATTAAGGAATATCTTTGATGCTTTCATTCAAAGAACACCTCTTCCATAAGGTGAGCATTAACAAGACAGAAGTGTCACATTTTCATGACAAGGTTCCTAACTGAACAGATCATTAGAGAGAAAAGGATCAAAGCCATTTCCACACATTACTTTTTGAGTAGACGTGAGTGTGTCACTGACAAAAAAGCTAAAGCAGCAAACTTCATATGGGGGGAAGCTCACTCCCGTCTTTCTCTCCTTTGCAATTTCTTTTTGGTGAGTCATAAACTTCTCGAGTTTCAACAGAGTTATGTTGTAATCCACCTGCAAGGGTTGATAGAACTCTGATAAGAGACGTAGACATCAGAAAAGATGTTGGCTCTCCTTCATTACTAGTGGGCAAGAGCCCAATACCACATTAAAAAGTCAAGTGTTTAATTCTTACTGTCTTTCCAGGTCTCCTTGGCCTGGAATGACCTTTTCTTAAGTAAGGAAGAGTTAGTCATCTAACAAAAACCCTGAATAAATTCACTAAGCACAGAAAAAAAATCTTTCTAGACAGTTCAGCAAAACAGAAAGTGTCTAAAATTATTTTGTAAAATTTTACTAATGACACTGTATCTCAAGCACAAAATTAACATCAATTTAAATAGAAAAATAAGCTAATTTAGTGTGCAAACCTATAGCTCTTCTCTCTCCTGCATCTACTGGTAGCACATTCAATGCTTTCTTCCAGAGATACGGAATATATAACCCAGAGCCCAATGGCATAGGGAGCTGTTGAATCCTGACCACAGGGTATGTGCAGGCAAGAAGGGCCCTTACATTACTTTATAAAGTCTGTTGAATTTGCTGGATTATAATTAATCATCTTTAAGTGCGGATCAGCTCCTTGTATTTCTCCAAGAAAGCGAGCAAGAGTTGCACTGCAGTTAAATGTTATACAATAGGATGGAAGACATGTAGCCAAAGTGCTTCTCAAACTTTTTATAGATACTCCAACACATTTGAAGCGTTTGACAGAAAAGAATAGGCAAGGGCAACAATGATTGATCCATGTTTTTAAGAAAAAAATTGAAGCCATATTTCCACCAGGGGGTTCAGACGGACATTGATATATTTATCGTGAAAGAGCCCGTGAGCGCCAGCCTTTGCATCACTAAAAATGTAGCTTGCTGCAAGAATTTAAAGCTGTAATGTAAGATTCATAGCCACTCTCTTTATTTATTGGAAAAATCTCTTGCAGCCGAGTAAAGACATAAATATAAAATTAAATCACAAAAACTACTTCAAACTAATGCTAAGGATACTCCTTAAACTTACAGGGCCAGGACAACACAAACCTAGTGTTGAAACACAGCTGAGATGAACAGTTCTTATTTACTTCATCCATTATGCCAAACAGCACTTTACAGCTAATATGTAAAATCATGGATTATTTGAGAGTATTTGCTATATAAGCTTAACAGGGGGACTCAAGGACAGCACGTTAGACAAAGATACATCTGTGAATTTCTGTCCTTATGATTTATAGTTTTCATGTCACTGTAGAATTATTTTACTAGTTTATTTTACTAGTGCATCGTGCAAGAGAACTTTATGTGTTCTTGAAAAATAGCTTCATAAACAACAACAGTCTGTCACGTGAGTTCTGTGCGTGCATAGATGTGGGTATGAACACCAATATTAAGTTAATACTATTTGTCCTTTTAGGTCATTGCAGACATTTTAAGTGTCTGGGGTACTTTAATATTCCCATGATGCGCTACAGACTGATGTGGGACTTTCTGCTTTCTCAGTCCTCCCACTTTTTTGGCGAGGACACCTCGTAGTGATCTGAAGGTTGAAACTAGGGAATGGAAATATTTTTGGGGGTAATCTGAATTTTCCTGGAGCATGATGTTGCCTGTAGCTGGAGAGAGAACACTATAAAATAGATGAGCGGGTTTTTTTAGGGGAAAAAAAAAAAAAAAGAGGAGGAGACACGGAGAGACAAGACTCACTGTGTGGCCAAGAGCCCATTTTGTGGCTTCGAGATGAATCACAGAACCATAGAATACTTTGGGTTGGAAGGAACTGTTAAAGGCCTTCTAGTCCAACTCCCCTGCCATAAGCAGGGACAACTTCACCTTGATTAGGTTGCTCAGAGCCCCATCCAATCTTACCTTGAACGTTTCCAGGGATGGGGCATCGACCACCTCTCTGGGCAACCTAGGCCAGCGTCTCACCACCCTCAGCGTAAAAAAATTCTTCCTTCTGGCTAGTCGAAATCTACCCTCTTTTAATTTAAAGCCATTACCCCTTGTCCTATCACTACAGGCCCTACTAAAAAGTCTGTCCCCATCTTTCTGAAGTACATTAAGTACTGAAAGGCCACAATAAGGTCTCCCTGGAGCCTTCTCCAGGCTGAACAATCCCAACTCTCTCAGCCTGTCCTTATAGGAGAGATGCTTCAGCCCTCGGATCATCTTTGTGGCCTCCTCTGGACCTGCTCCAACAGGTCCACGTTCTTATGTTGGGGGCCCCAGAGCTGGAGGCAGCGCTCCAGGAGGGGTATCTCACCAGAGCAGAGCAGAGGGGCAGAATCACCTCCCTCCACCTGCTGGCCATGAGACAGGAATATGGCCACGTCTCAGTAGGAGGAAGATGGGAGAGAAAGCAACAGGAAAGACCAACCATGGCTGGTGCTGGAGAGACTCCCGTGGCTGCTCTCCCAGCCACGGGCTAAGGAGCGTGGGAGAGCAGTGCAGCTTTCTCCCTCTAGCAGCCAGGAGAAAGGGGACGAAAGACAAACCATCCCCAAGAGCAATCGGTGTTAATGTGTTATTCTGGATAATGACCATCCACAGCTTCTATGTAGTGATTTTTCATCTCTAAATCTTCTAGCTCTTTATCTCATTTTTGCAGGTTGCAAAACTGATTAATTACACTACCAGCATTAGTATAATTAGTGCTGATTATTCTCTGAGCTTTCTCTTCTTTAATCATCCTACTTCTGAACCTGTTAATAGGAACTAAATCCCTATTTATCAAATAGTGTTGGTTTTAGCATCTGAAGACAGTGGATTTTGCTTAAGTCTTTCCACCTTGAACTCAAGCATTGTTATAAAAGCTTTGGGACTATTTCTGTGGGATTGTACTGATTATAACTAGATTGGGATTTGACTTTTTTTTTTTTTTTTTTAGTATCATTTGAGCTCTTCGAGATCTGAACATTTTGGAAGGGGGACAGGGGGAAGCAGCAGCACTACCCATGCTCAGATGACACTGATTCGATGTGTAGGCAGTTTGAAGTGACTGGTTTAGTCTAGCTAGGATGCATAAGAGTTATCACACAAGATGAACTGTGCAATTTAAAAATTACATAGACAAGGGAAAGGCCATTGCTCTCACCTTCTAGACTTCATGTTGAGACCTTCAGACCACCAGTACTTATTTCTTCAGGAGAAAACTGATGGAAATTATTAAAGTGGGGACTCTGGTCTGTTTTCTCCAGGACCAGCATAGGAGATGCCTTGTTTTTCTTTTTTCTCTCTTCAGCAAGTTGACTCGTGTAGCTGTGAAGCCCAAAGATGTACGGTTTGCTCCGTGCTCCAGCCCCTGGCTCAGTACTGAGGAGCTGCTGCTGACTCCTCATAGCAGTAAGGTTTCTAGCTTGCTCTTAGTAGAACTTGGTTATATTCTGGTCATTTGTCAAATGTTTTGATGTCATAGCTAGAGCTTTACTTTAAAATCTAGGAAAAAAAAAAGATGAAGAATAACGTGCTGGAGACTCATAAATTACCTACTATATTTACACTGTCACTCAGTAACCAATTCTATGTTAAATGATCAGGGAGAGTACCTTGTTGGCCAACGCAGAGAAGTTTGAATTCAAACTCAAGAGTTGTCAGGATAAAAGAAAATACACAGAAGCAATATGTGAGCATTTTTCAGAACCTAAATGATACAAAATCTGAAGAAATAAGGACTTGTTCATTATGTACTCCTTTTATCAAAAAGCCTGGGTACAGTAACATGTTGGACTGTGACAGGAGAAAAAAAAAGCAAAACATATCACTGTGGTGGAATGATGTAAGAAAGGGAAGCAAGCAATTCTTGCTTCATCTCAAATCTTTCAGTACATCCAGAGCTGATAGTTCTTATCCTTCATTAACAGCTTCCTGTTGGGGTTTAAAAGTTCCCCCCCACAACCCCCCATTGTAAAAATACTTACTCATGATGATTAATAGTATTTTTCTCTTTTCACTTCCCCTATATGAAAATCTGTCTCTGGCATACGTATCATTTAAGTGTCTACTGAGCTCTCTGACATACTGTTGATGGCTTTCATTAAAGTTATCCTATTGCTCATTTGCTTCTAACTGTTGCGTAATACTTGTGTTAAAATCTTTTCAAGTTGATATAAAAATTGAAGGGGGTAAGGGACAGATGCTCAGGCATATTATATTGACCTAACGGCCAGCTGGGTGCAGTTCAGACAGGGACAGTTCTGGTGAGAAGAGGGGAGCAATGGACCAAACCTGGTCCCGTATGCGATGGACCAAACCGGAGAGACACTGGTGCACAAATAGAAGACCAAACCGGGGATGTGCTCGCAGGGCACCGAAACCTGGGGAACAGGTAAAATACTGCTTCCTGTTAGTTGCTGGGTTTAGGTGGGGTTTTGGTGGTGGGTGGGGTTTTTACATCAAATTTTAGTATCAAAATTTAGCAAGTTTTAAATATTTTTCTCCTACTGGTGCTGCCATCTTCACTGCTTTGATAGGTTTATAGCAGCAGGGATTTTCCATTCAGCTTCCCTCACCTCAGTCTGATCCTCATTCTCTACCAACTGGGAAAGTCAATGGAACTCTGTAACTCACAAGCTCCAGGTATTTTTCCCATTCAGATCTTTTTTCTTTGTCATTTTGGTAGCCACAGCAACTCTTCTCAAAGTGAAAAGGAACGTAAGGGGGAAAAGTCACATCCTGGTCCTATGCCGACCCCCTTGCTGCAGATCTTCTTTAATGGTTCATCATACTTAACTGGAACAGGAAACATTTGGGGCTGTGCCAAAAGCATTTCTGTAGCTGTAACCTACAGTGTCTGCACAAACTTCTGCAAATGGTATGGCTCTGCAACACCTTATACTCAGATCTGTATATAAAGGGATAATCCAGTTCTTTCACAGTCGGTTCTTTGACAGTATCCCCATTTTGGAGTATTTCCCCATATACAGTCCTCTGAATCACCTGCTGGCCTTATCTTGTTCAGCTGTGCATCTCAAACGTATCTGGACTTTGTTTAAACTTGATGGTTAAGTTATTCTCATGATTCTGTCACTAAAGATGTGCTTAATTTTTCCTCTGTGTGGAAAAAAAAACATCATTTTTATATGGTGACTCATCTCCTGGATTTAGCATTACCATATGCTGTTGATTGCTTATTTAAATTGCGTTAATATAAAATGTTGAAGTTTGGTTTCAGTGACATTATTGAGTGGGGGGGGTGTGCGTTCATTGTAATATATGATGTTTAACTGAACTGACTGGAGATTTAGCATGTATTAATTTTTATTAGAGGAGAAATACTTGCCTGGTGAACAAGTTTATAGTGAGAAAGAAAAATTAATCTCTAGACTTCTAGGATCTTTATTATAGGGGAAAAGCATGCAGCTTTCCCCATCTCAAGTAGCGTTTGACCATATACCCTCAACCACTTACTTGTACTCCACTTGCCATAAATCCAAGTTTTCTGCTTCATTCCTTCATTCTTTAATTAGGCACAGGAAACTCATGCTCCTCTTTCAGATTCCGCTCTGTTCTTCAGGTATAGTTTCTCTTTTTCAGAGAAACTTCATCTATAATCTTCTGTTTCTGTCATTTGGAGATTTTTTTTGCCAAAGAAGAAAGCCCAGTTTTTTCAAGTGCTCATTTTCCAGTCGCAATCTTGTGCTCTTTTCTGTCTAATTCTCCATGAGTCCAAAAATTCATTCTTTGTTTGGTGTCACTGCAAAGAAAAAAAAAACAAATAGCTTTTGCTGAGGTTACCCAGTAATTCTTTCCCACTGTAATCCTGATGATGAAGTTTGAGTTCTGTTTTCAGATGATCTCTCATCAGGTCACTGCAAAGAAAACAGTGAGATGGGAAAAGAAACAGGAGATGGTACAAATGTATCTTTTTTTTTCTCCTTGACCTAAGATGTATTTTAAAGGACAAGGCATGAACTGGGGGAAGGACCCAAAATGACATCATATATCCTACTAGCCTTTTATGTTTTTGGTGTTTTTTTTTTTTTTATTTAATATTTCTAACCTTTCTGATTGCAGTAAATTTACCTCTTTTTTGTTTGGGTTTTGGTTTTTTTTTTATTAAATCTTGCCTAAAACCATATTACTATTTTTAGTTCAATTCGTTCTTGCTACAAATACCATTTCATAGTTACCCACTTTACTAATTCCTATAGTTGCTGCTTTATGAAATGTAGGCAATACCCTTCCAGCTTCTGTGTGTAGAGTCTTTAAAGCATCCCCACAGGTAGATTAAAATGCTGGAGAAAGTCAGACCTTTGTTAAAGACACAAATGTATAATTTGTGGTAGGGTAACTTAATTTTTCCACAGTTGCAGATACTTTCTAGTTTAAGTTTTTTGAGGGCTTTTGGCTGCAGCAGTGGGGAACGCTTGGCAGGATCGGGTTCATAGGCTGCGGGTTACTGACAACTGGGCAGGTATTTGTTACGGCCGTATGTCAAATAAGACCCAACGTGGAATAAATATAGAAATAAAGAGTATTTTTTTCACAATATTCTGGATTAGTATTCATAGTGTGGCGACCTACTGTCCATTTCATATTTTAAACCAAAAGTCATGATACTGAGCCTCTGTTACACTCCCATATTACCTCTACTGAAGCAGAGTTGCTCCAGCTCCTAACGTCTCATCTTGCTTTGGGCATCTGAGCAACCCAAAAACTCTGTACAAGTAGAAAATTATCCAGTCCTGATCATTTGCTTAAATCACACGTGCATCGAACTGTCTTCCTGACTGTCTAGGTGTGCATTCCACCTGTTTCTTCACTGAATCTGAACAGTAGGGTACAGATGTAGGTAGGCACTATTGTTACCCCTGTACTGATCTCCGCTGGGTGGTGGCACGTAAGTGGGAAGAAAATAAAGGGGAAATAGTGTGTTCTTCAGTATTAGTTGTGAAGTAGAAGCACAGGTGGAACAAAGACAGTGATATTAATCTATCAGCCTAGGATGAAGGCAAAAATAAGAGAACTATTGATTATTTTTTTTTACCATTGTTAGAATCAGTAATGCATCACTTCCTTATGAGAAATGACCCATCCTCCTCCCTTCCAATCCTGTCACTTTTGTAATGAGTTTTTATTAGATAACCTATTTTCTCTAAATCAGATCTGCAATATTATAGCCTGGACATCTCAACAAACATCAAACCATTTTCTCGGTAAGAATCTTGTTAAATTATTTATTTCTGCTCAAAAAAAACACTTCACAGTTGAGAAAGAATTGTAAGGGAAGTGATATTTAAAATAGAATTAGGGATATAAAAATGCTATTTGCAATCCTTGGCTAAGTTTTCAGCCCTGTTATAGAACCATTCATCTTAAATCTATGCTTTAATCTTTCTCATTTAGGACTTAATGCCAAAGTCCATTGGTGAGGTAGTAAAGACATACCTCATAACCAACTGATATGGAAGATCAGCAACGTTGAGAGAATACTAAGCAAGCAAGCAAACCAGATTCTGGAAGTCTTGATTTAATTAATTATGTGAAAGAATGTGATGCTCTGGTTTGTGCCATACCAGTGCACACTGGACTTAAAGTGCAATGCAGTATCAATTATTTAAATACTTGTCACAAGGCAGAAGGTTCAGGAATTTCATCCTGAAACATTCCAAAGTTCTTACATTAATTCACCAAAGTTTGCATTTTTGTAGTTTGCCCCCTGCTGTCTCTTCTTCACAGTCAGTTCTCACTGACCATCGAAACAGCTCTACCTTAAAGGCAGTTATCACGAAAAAACCTTTGCACTATTTTGAACCTGTTTCACAGCTTCTTAAAAGCTTTAGCAAAGTTTTTTATGGAGTATCAGAGCTGATTTCCTGTGAAAATGACAAAAATTATTCATTTTATTGGGTTTAATTCTATCTCTGAGGATTTCATTGGAAAGCAATTCTTTTTCCTGTGTTTTCATCAACAAAATCTCATCACTTTATATTAATTATAGATATATTTTCAGAGAATAAACCCTTTCATTTGAAGGCCTTAAACTGTGAAGAATAAAAGATTGATTAACTGGTCTGCGTTATTCACACAGTTCCAGAGACCTTATGCCTTTTTCATAATTAAAACAACCTGGGTAAGGAACTAACCTTTCTCCATATTGCCAAGTGTGGAGATGCAGAGACGGACAGCGGGTCCTCAAGAAGTTTCACCGTACAAAAGTTTTTCTGCATGCAGCAGTGGTGGGAAACACAGAAGACAGATTCAGTATCTTATTCCCTGGCCAAAGTAAGGTTTGCTTCTAGGAAGAGAATTAATATGTTTTAGCTATTTTTCTGTCAACTCAGTGGAGAAAAGTACCTATAGTTTTTTTACCCAAATGTAACAAGGCAAAGCTGATGGTTTTTAGCTGCCTGTGATTAACAATCTCTGAATTCCTTTGCACCTATTATAATTTTACAGATTATCTGAAGTTCATTACTTTTCCCATTTATATGAGGGGGGTTAACATTTCAACCTTTTAGTTCTGTATGGTCAAATATTTCTTGCTTGGATACTAACCCTCCATTTTCTAGTCCTTTTGTGTGAACTACTCTGCTCAAAATAACAGCATTAACAATAGCAGAGGAAAGGACAAGTTCTGAAAGAATGACATCAGATGGATTTATTTTCAGCCTAGAGCTTTTAAATCATTTCTACTGTTCTCCAAATAATTCTGACATTATATATAAAAATAATCACAAAGCATGCCATGTTTTGTCAAAGGTACATGATCTTTTTATTATATTAATGTGCAGTTTAATGGGAGAACACTAAAATTGGATCAGTCACATTAATTTTTAAAGCTATATTCTGTACACTGTCAGTTTTTGAAGAAAAGTAAAAAAGGTTTGTAGTCATCTTTCACCTATACACTAAATCGCTTCTTATGGTTAGTCACAATATAAATGGCAAAACATTTGGGGTTTTTTTTCCTGTGAATTGCACGGGCAAGTAGGTATCAGCTTCAATTGACTATTCATTACACAGTGATTACAAGGAATATTTGAATTATGTCTAAACCTACTGCATTCTCTCAGTGCTTATAACTTGGTATTTCATTACTTTAGTTCCTTTTATTATCTTTGCAAAGACTATCGTACAAATTAGAAATTCAACTTTGACTTATATTTGCTATGGCATCAAAATCTCCTTCCCTCAAGCTATTGAATGTGTGTTTATTCTTTAACAGAGCAGAGAAACCAAAACACTGTGAGTAACATGCACAGTTTTCTTTGTACCTCTGCCCTGGGCTCAGATCTTTTGCTCTGTTGTAATGTTTTATGGTGTTAACACAATTTCTTTATCTGATGGGATTCCTGTACTGAAAGATAATAATTAGGCTGAAGATTTCAATCCAAATACCAGAAGGCTAAATAATAAGATAAGAAATAGACATGAGGATGCAATTACTGAGCAAGTGTGTACATCCTAGGCAATGTCTGTTAATGATTCCAGTAGCATGGTAGGATTCAAGGGCCCATAGTGGCAAAAAATAGAGTGCCACTTACATTTAAATCTCTGTTTGCACATCATATTAACTCTTATTTCAGGCTTCTCTAAGACTCTGGCATATCTTAAATGTTTTGTTGAACTGAGACCGTAAGTGTGGCATAAGGAATCGCTGATTATGAATTGTCATATTAGCCAGAGGGTATCAACAAGGCAGACTGAAAAGATACAGTGTCTTCGGAGTTGATAAGCTAAGATAGTAAAAATATTTGTAATAAAGGACCTAAAATATTTTGTATAACAAAGATAGTTTTGTGCACTTAGGCCCAGCCTCTTTGTCCTGAATACTAAGAAGTAAGGAAGGAGCTAGGAACTAGTTACAATTGATCAGCAAATCCTCAATATGAGAGAAATTCTTGTTCTTGTGTATTTGAGCCCTACGCCTCTGACCTTTCTTATCGGATTGATGTAATAGTAGTCATGCAACAGGGTGTTTTTTCTTCTCTTCTCGACTTCAGCAGCAGTGGAGTAACTGTTACTTGAAGCTATGCCTAAGTGGCTTTGATCCTAAGGATTGCTCACACCTGAGAGCCAGAGAGAGAAGAGTTCAAGACATGAATGAAGTCACGAGTAAACAACTGTGCAGGAGAACAATCTGTCATCATTTTAAAAGAAAACAGGTTTGTTGAATGTGAACTTTACAAAATGGACATGGTGGATCAAATTAAGGGGAAGTAATCTCCAGCTGCAAAGGGTAGTGCAGGCAAAAAGGGTGACCTCTGCGCATGGCTGAGGGAGAGGTCGGACAAAGTGCACTAATCTGAAGAGCCCAAGCAAGCAAGCAAAGTGGGTAGAATGTGGCGTCAGCAGATTAGAAAGGTCAAAATAATACATAACTTCAACTCACGTCTGCTTATGTTGAAAGTAACATGGCCATGGGTATTCATGGATTTGTGTGCAGCTCTTGAGAGAAACGGAGACTTAACAGCTTGCTCTGCCTCACCAGAAGGTTAGTCCGCAGAAAGCTTTCCAGGGTGGCTTTAAGCTAATCTCGAAGGACTGGACTATTATTCACTGCAATCTAATAGAATAGCAAAAAAAAGTCATATGTTCACCTTCTTGATGATCCCCATAGCAAACAGAGGACGTCTTCCTCCTTGGCACTGTATGTATCTGGATCAACAAGATGGTGTCCACCTCAAACCGTGCTTTGAGTATAACATGAGAAAAAATCAGTGGAGACAACAAAATAAGAAACGTAAGCATCTTGTCTTAGAGCATATGTGTCATCTCACAATATATAGGTTTTGAATAGCAGTTGTTAAAATTAGAAACTTTAAATAATCATAATTGCTTGTACTTCACAGAAATTTATAACATTTTTTCAGTATTTTTCTTATTACCTTTAGAATTTTTGTTTTTCTTTTTTCCCCTCTTTATTTTGTATACCACAAAGCAATAAGCAAGCTCTTTTCTCTTTTTCTCTCTTTCTTTTGCTTATGAAATAGAAAACGGAGAAAAGAAATAGGAAAAGCAAAAAGTCCTTTGAACATCATGCATTCTATTGAACCCAGGAGAACAAAAACAAAGGAAAAAAAAATCTGAAAAAGTGTCAATGCTGAGCTTTCACACCATCTTTTTTTCTTGAATTACAAGACATATATAGACCTCCTATCTCTTCTTTTAGCAAAGCTGAAACTTATGAGAATGTGTTTAGAACCATTATGTCTCAGGGAAATGTACAGTTTTCAAAGTCCTCGTCTCTCAGGGGTGTGTGCCTGAACCTAATACATAATTTGTTCTTATTTTTGCAAAAGGACTAGAGAAATAGATTATAAGCTCAATGATTTGGACCCTGATCTTTTTTATTGAAACAGTATCAATTGCTTCAAGTCCCTGAACCTGACAGAGCAACTGAGTTATTTTTTTTTAAACATAAATAGGGAAAAGCTGTTTTTTAACATTTCCATTTTCTTGTCCATAAGGCATGTGAAATCAACACATCTGTAGAAATGCAAATAACTTACATGTGAGGACAAGCTGAAATTTAGCCTTCTCAGGCAGATTATATTTATTCATCAGCATTCGCATATTGTCTCATCAACACAAGTAGGCACTTCTATTTTTGAAAAGCCTCATTTATCACTTGTTGAATGTTTGAAGCTGAACTGCTTTATCTCAAAAAATTGTTTCTTAGATTGACAGATTCTTATGTTAACTAAAACAACAACAAAAAAACCCTACCACTAAAAAAATCCCACCCCACCCACCTTCCTGTGCCTGCTATGCATGGAGCCCCACACGCTTTCTGCATAACTTTAAATGTACAATAAAAATGTAGCTTTACTGCAGTTGGCGTACAAACTTAGATTCACTTCTAATTGTGCATTTTTAACTCCTCATAGGCTTCTCAATGCCTTTTTATTTTGTCTCATATTACAAACAGCATTTAGGGTAGACAACAAAATCAAGATTTATTTTTAATATGAGATTAATCATGGTCAAACTTGCGATACATCCCTGCCACAATGGTTAATGCTGTGCCATAGGGACTGGCCCAGCTGAGTTTTATTTTATTGCCTTTCTAATTAGGCAGTTGATTGCCACGGTTCAGTTACTGTCATAGTCTGGCTTAGAATATAGCTGTATCCTGGTGCCCTGAAACAACCCTTTTTGGGAAACAGCCAACCGTTTGCCCCATTTTGGGGTGTTTTGCAGAAAAGGGAGTTTCTGGTGCTTTTCATTCCCCGTCCACTCCTTTTGATTCTTTCGGGCAGGGGGTCGACATGCCCAACAGCATCTGTCTGAAAATGGACTAGAACCAGCAGCGTGGTACACTTCAGATATTCAATAGTATATATGTGTCATTAGATATTGAAGTTGCATATGAAGTAAGTTAGAAATTAGTATTGATGGTTTCCTCTTTAGGAAAAATTACATGGTTATTCAATATATATATTTCATTTCCTGTTAGTTTTATAATTAGCTGGTTTGTTCCTGAGAATAATTTCCTTTAGGGTTTAGGGTTTGTTTTTTTTCCCAGAAGTTCATATATCTTCTTTAATCAGCCAACATGCATATTTGTCTTGCAGACAAATGCATTATATGTTACGTATTTCATCACTGAGTGGCTTCCAGAAATTAATTTCCATATCTAGTCTTCATGAATCAGCAGAACACCTCTATAAATCTTCACTCCCTATAAAGCATTTTTTAATAGAGGTGTATCCTCATTTTGATGTTCTATAATCAACTTTGTCAGAAACACTGTGGGCCTTTTCTTCTTTAAAATATTAGCTTACTAAAAATTTAAACCACTATTTAGAAGCAAGAGAGGGAGAATCCGCATATTATATTTAAAATCATTAAAAGATTGATGAGCATTCATAACTGGAAAATCCAGGCAGAAGAATAATTTCTTTGCAGCAGCCTGTGTAATTAAGGGATGAATGAATATTGGTAAAAACATTACTCCTTACTCCCTTATTCCAGTAAGTCGAGATGAATCACAACTTACAAAACTGTATTTCCCTCTCCTGTAACGGCGCAGACAGGTGGGTCAATTCTAAGAAATCACGAACCACAGGGCTCAAATAGTCAAAGCAAGTGTTTGGACACAGGAATGGCGTGTGGAGGTGTATTCTCTAGACATCTTTTGCTCTAGCAGTGACTGAAGTAGCAGTAACCACACCGTGGTGACCTTCCCCAGGTGGCAAATGAAGGTTTTGTACAGGTTTGTGCACCTCTGCACTTACCACAGGGCCAGTCACCCGGAAAGGTTTAGGTAGGTGCCTGGAGAAGGATATAAATACTTTTTCCGGCAGCGGCAGAGATTTCTCCCTTTGGCCATGTTCCACCAAAGCTTCATTTCAGTCAGATGCATCTGACCACTTAACAGCAGCTAATCCGAAACATTTGAATCACATCCGCTTTATTCTGTACCAGCCCTGAGAACGAAACTTGGTCTCTCGTTTAGTTAATAATGGCCCACGTCATTCTTGGGGGGTTGTGTTTGAAATGTCTAACATCAATCTCCTTCACTGGGATTTACACCCTTCTAACGCTTCTTCTTGTTCACCATGAGCATGAAGAGTAACTGTTTTCCTTTTTCTTTTTTTAGTGTTACCTTTTATGTGTTTGCATGCCAGGGAACATGCTGTCATATCCCTTTCTCGCTATTCTCTAATCTGGATTAAATCAATTTATTTCTTTTAAGCATTCCTCATAACCCACTTTTTCTAGACCTCTGATTATTCTATGCCTCTTACCAGTTAAGATTTAACACTAAAAACTACCGAATCCTGAACCTGTGGGCTTAATGTTGAGTAGACTGGAAAGGAGCTAAGAAAGCTTGAAAATGTAGGTACAGAAGAATGAACAGCTATGACAGTAATAATTAGCTAATGAAGGCCTATGGTTGGTTAGATGGAGTAATCTCAGCCAGTTAAATACATTTGACAAGACATCATTTTGTCATCAAGAGGGACGTGGATAGAATGAGAAAGGCATCGCATAAACCAAGTAACAGCACTCTAGGTGGGAGGAATGGTATAGATCTTCTTTGTCTCTGTGAGAAATATATAAAACACCCACAGATATGGTCACCACTGGTAGAGAAAAAAGGTGACACACCCCCGTAGGATCGAAGAGGGATGCCTAAGCTCACTTGTGTCCATAAGGTGGGAACCCTTCACAGTTGACTGAAGAAATAGTATACTACATATCTGCACTAAAAACCTGGCTAAGTTATTTTGATTGAAAATGCACAAACTCACCCTAGATCTCTTAACAGATTTTTTTTAATGCAATAATAGCTATTACTGTAAGATCATGGTGTAAACTATAGGCATTAATGTTGCTATAATTGATTGCTGCATGTACAAGAAGAATGTACATTCAGTGGTCATTCCCTTCAGCAAAACAGCTAAGCCAGTTTAAGAGTAGTTAAAACAAGCCTTATTGTTGTTTTCAGCAAGAGATTACGGTATCTGTACAAAACTAGACATGTCTTTAGGTTTCTTCTTGAAGTACTGTTACCGGCATATGGAATAACAAAAGAAGCACTCAATGGTTTAGGCCAAGACCAGCGTCCAAAATAGACTTTAAATGACAAACAAATTAGAGCAGGCACTTACGTCCAGATGAGCCAAATCGTACTTACCTTTGACAGTAAATGCACAAAATTACATCTGGCTGAGAAAATCCCTTTGAGCTGGAAGTAATTGGCAGGTGGAACAGCACTCAGGGCAGTACCATGCTCTTGCTCCGTTCTTGCTTGTCCTTTGACATCTGCTGTGACTGGGAAGAGTAGCAAGGGTAAATCTCACCTGACCTGGTGCATCTATGATAAAATGACTGGATTTGTGGACAAGTAGAGAACAGCAGATGTCATTTACCTCTACTTGAGTAAAACTAAACTGTAACGAACTATAGTGCTGGAATTTAGACAGGAATTTGCTAAGGAAGAAAATTATATTAATGAAGTTTGAAAATACCTGCTAAGTCAATGTAGGGGGAAAAAAAAACACAACAGCAAAAAAACCCCAAACCACACAAACCACCGAATGCAACAATTCAGTGTGGAGGAATCCAAAGCAAGTACAAACCATCTCACTTCATGTAACTGAGAAGCATAGATGCGGCTCATGAAATTGTCCTCCTTCCATTTTGCCATTGTTACTGTAATCATATCAGTTACAGAAATTCAGTGATGATCTAGAAAAATCTTCTTAATATGCTCTGTGCGTGTGTATTTTAGAGATATATATATATCTTGGTGGCACACGTTCTATTCAGTAATGAATATGTCACGTTACAAACAGGAGAAATTGTACTGACAGGGACCAAACCAATAGTGCCTTTCAATCCTTCCAGCTACTGTCTAAGAAAAAGGTAAACATCATTTTCATAGGTGTGATGGATAGTGGTGACGCTTAATTTGCTTTAGTAAGCCTGAAGAGTTTACACCATGTAACTAATATGAATTCTAGCATTTCTTTCAGCTTTCATGAAAGGCTTACGCTAATTGTACGTGTCGGTTTTGGTGGTGACTACATACTGTGGTGATAGGTTCTTCAGAAGTGCTGAGAGATAGATAAAGTTGGGATAAACTGATGTATTTCATATTATGAGCAGCTGGATGAGCCCTGAACACCATACCCAAGTGATTAATTTCTGAATGGTGGTGAAAAGGGAGGGGGGTGCTTAAATAAATCAATGGTGATTTTAATAAACTGGGAGCTTCTAGGTACTAAATCTGTCTGCATCTGATCTGAATTGCAATTACCTGTCAAAAATTCATCCATCATCGCAAGTTCCAGACAAACTTTCTGGCAGCAGATGTTTCAGGAAAGCTATTTCATAAGGGAAATATATCGTTTGGTGTACAGCATTCCCAAGAACAAAAAGCAAAGAAGAAAACATTTCACGAGTAACTGCAATAACTTCTATGTCATACCTAAGCCTACTTTATTGCTGAATAAAATTTGTAAATGTGAATTTCCAGCATAAATCAGTCAATGAAATACTACTTATAATTCAGCTGATCTGAAATAGATGTAGTAATTAATTCAATATTTGTGTATACTTGTGAAACCAATGGTATTTCTAATAATTTTAAATTCAGCATTATTAAATCCTGTCTCTAAGGCTAGAAGACTGGTGCCTGCTTTTCTGAAAAGATGTGGCGTGCCTCCACCAGCCAGGCTATGGGAACAGCTTTAAGACAGAGCCTACAAAAATATGTCACGCTGCCTCAGGTCTGTATTCAGCAGGTATGGGGCTACCTGTGCAATCCATGTCTCTCTTATACCAAGGCAAAAAACTATAGGAAGATGAAACTAACTTGGGGAGGATAGTATCATTAATTCAGGGTAGAATACATTATGTAAGTAGTCTAATTATTGTCCAACCATAATCCTAGGAAGTTCCTAAATAATGTAAGTTAGAACATAGCTACAAATACGTCTGTTATAATGTGGAATGTCACAGATGAGGTATCTAAGATTGCTTGTTGATTCTCAAAGGTACGTCGGGTTTTCCTCATCAATACCATGGTCCTTGCTTGTTTGAGATCTGTACAGCTCTCCCAGGCCAGGCGTATCTCCAGCTTCCCTTCTAAACTGGGGCTCACTTTCCCAACTGTTTTCTCATGATGACCCAGATAATAAATACTGAAGGGAAAAAAACCCAAGAAACACAACCAAAAATCCAAACCCCAGAAGAAATTAGGGGAGTGGGAATGTTTTTCTGCCTCTTAATATGTGTTCATTGACTTCCTGTCTTAAGAGAAAAGACTGAATGTGGACTGTATGAAGGATTTAAATTCAGAATACCTAAGCCCCAGTTTTTCATTGACACCTATTCCACCATTTGATACATGAGTGGTCCCTTCACGTGTGGCAAGAAGGGAACATAACGAACATTTCTTTGCAGCCATCAGTGAAATTGTCATATAACACTGCTATTTCTCATCTTAACGTGTACCTTGAAAATGACCTCTGAAGACAGGCTGGACATACGATTAGAAGATTGCTATCTCAGCCAAATGATACACCAAAAGCTGTGCTACTGTCACCTCTATCAAAACCCCCCATTCTGTTTGCCAATTATAATTGCAGAATCTATCACTCTCTTCAATTTTCATTATATCAGGAATTTACTTTGCACATTTTCTTCCTCTATGTAGTACTTTAAAATCATATTTCATTAAATGCTGTTTCTAACATAATTGAGAGCAATTCACTTATGAAGTAACTGCTGACAGATGGATCCATTTATATCTCATACATGATGTGCCGGGCTTCTTATCTTGTCACCCGTGTCTGGTGTTTGAGAATTCATCTTTTGTATTAGGAGCTCAGAAAGCCTCAGCTTGATACACTATATCAAGTGTGTTAATTTGAGCTCTACACTCATACTCCTGTAAAATTGACGGTTCCCAAACATTTGGAGTAAACATCTTGGTTTGGCTTTTACTTTGCAATATGTCATTTTCAAAACTCCTCAGAACGGAATGAACGTGTAAGTCCTCATGGCCTCTTCCAAACCTCGTTGAAATTAATAGAAGGAATCCTGTTGGCTGAAGAAGCTGTGAGTCAGCCCACAGTTGCCTTAAATAGACTAATAGCTTAATATACTGTGGATGTTAGGTGCTTTCACAATGCAGTCCCCCTTTTGGTTAGACACATATTTTGCAACCTCCCCCACTTCCATTTTTAGCTCTTTTGTCCGTATTTCTCTCATTTATCAGTGCGTATTGTCACAGGGATAACGTTTTATATAGAATAATGCTATTAAGGAAATATTTACATATCGCATGTCCATTATTCTCCTTTATTGCCATGTTATTTATTTGTACAGCATTAGCTTGGAAGGACTGGGACAAGAAATTGTGTCCACTCCAAGGGCTTTACTGCCTCAGCACTGGTTCCCATCACCATCTGTCCATTCCCCTCTGCCAACGACACAGAGGAGAACCAAAGCGCAGGAAATAAATGGTCAGCCACATGTAACAGCATAATACAGGGGTGCTTGAAACTGGCACTGCGCACCAACCAGAAGAGAAAGTCCATCTCTGGATAGTAAATGCGAGGTCATAAGTAGGGAGTAAATAATACTGAACCTTAAAAGTGAGGATTAATAACATTTGTCTAATGCAGTAGAGAAGCTGCAGCCAGCAAAGGGAAAAATGGCATGGAAAGGTGAATGGCATGGAAAATGATCCTGGCAGGAAGCTTCATAATAAGCAGAGGGAAAGATAATTCATATGAAGACCTGGGCACAGCAAGAACTGCAAGAGGAGGGTGTGAGCCTAAAACCAAACCTATTCTCTCTTTTTGTTTATGAAAGACTGTTTTAGGAATAACAGAAAAAAACCTAATTTCCAGCCTTAGAAGTAGCTGGAGGAGCAAGTGCTTCAGGCTGAAGATGCCATTTAGGTTGCACGTATCCCGGCAGAGCCTTTGGCAGCGAGGCCAGGTAGAGCAGTGCAGCATTGGTGCCAGGGCGTTTTGGTTCGGGATGTGTTTTTCTGGGGCTTTGGATCCATGGGTCGATGTTACAGCGTCACGGGACGGGCAGAGGAAACTGCTCTGAAGTGAAATGGTATGACCAAGAGTTGCGTGCAACAACAAGGTGTCCTGTTGGGTTATTTACTTCCTTGCGCTAATGGTAAGGGTGCGATCCTGTCCTGCTTAGCTATCAGCTGGACCTGTGTTTCTCTGGATGCTTTGATGAAGTCTCGTGAGTGACAGTGAATTCGTTATTTTAGAAATTGCCAGGGCTTGCCCTGGAGAGGGCATGGTGCCAGCACCACTCAAACAATGTCTAGCTCCTTGATTAGAAGGAAATTGTTTGAAGCTGGAATTCTTCCCGATTGGTGTTTTTAATTTAATTTTCCTGTGGAAACATTATTGAAAAAGCTGTTACGACTACTTTGATCATG